>NC_048580.1:46639627-46747127 GCF_013265735.2 Oncorhynchus mykiss
CTAGTCATTGGCAGCAGAGAACTGGAAGGAAAGGCGACCAAACGAGGAATTGGCTTTGGGGGTGACCAGTGAGATATACCTGCTGGAGTGCATGCTACAAGTGGGGGCTGCTAGGATGACCAGTGAGCTAAGGCAGGGCTTTACCTAGCAGAGACTTGTAGATAACCTGTAGCCAGGGGGTTTGGCGACGAGTATGAAGCGAGGGCCAACCAACGAGAGCATACAGGTCGCAGTGGTGGGTAGTGTATGGGGCGTTGGTGATAAAACGGATGGCACTGTGATAGACTGCATCCAATTTGTTGAGTAGAGTGTTTTACGAGGGTATGTTTGGAAGCATGAGTGAAGGATGCTTTGTTGCGATATAGGAAGCCGATTCTAGATTTAATTTTGGATTGGAGATGCTTAATGTGAGTCTGGAAGGAGAGTTTACAATCTTACCAGACACCCAGGTATTTGTAGTTGTCCACGTATTCTAAGTCAGAGCCGTCCAGAGTAGTGATGCTGGATGGGCGGGCAGGTGTGGGCAGTGATCGATTTAATAGCAAGCATTTAGTTTTACTTGCATTTAAGAGCAGTTGGATGCCACAGAAGGAGAGTTGTATGGCATTGAAGCTTGTCTGGATGTTAGTTAACACAGTTTCCAAAGAGGGGCCAGAAGTATACAGAATGGTGTTGTCTGCATAGAGGTGGATCAGAGAATCACCAGCAGCAAGAGCGACATCATTGATGTATACAGAGAAGAGAGTCGGACCGAGAATTGAAACCTGTGGCACCCCCATAGAGACTGCCAGAGGTCGGGACAACAGGCCCTCCGATTTGACACACTGAACTCTATCAGAGAAGTAGTTGGTAAACCAGGCGAGGCAATCATTTGAGAAACCAAGGCTGTTGAGTCTGCCAATAAGAATGTGGTGATTGACAGAGTCGAAAGTCTTGGCCAGGTCGATGAATTTGGCTGCACAGTAATGTCTCTTATCGATGGCGGTTATGATATCGTTTAAGACCTTGAGTGTGGCTGAGGTGCACCCATGACCAGCTCTGAATCCAGATTACATAGCGGAGAAGGTACGGTGGGATTCAAAATTGTCGGTAATCTGTTTGTTAACTTGGCTTTCGAAGACCTTAGAAAGACAGGGTAGGATAGATATAGGTCTGTAGCAGTTTGGATCTAGAGTGTCACCCCCTTTGAAGAGGAGGATGATCGCGGCAGCTTCCCAATCTTTGGGACTCTCAGACGATACGAAAGAGAGGTTGAACAGGCTAGTAATAGGGGTTGCAACAATTTCGGCAGATAATTTTAGAAAGAGAGGGTCCAGATTGTCTAGCCTGGCTGATTTGTAGGGTTCCAGATTTTGCAGCTCTTTCAGAACATCAGCTATCTGGATTTGGGTGAAGGAGAAATGGTGGGGGCTTGGGCGGGTTGCTGTGGAGGGTGCCAGGCAGTTGACCGGGGTAGGGGTAGCCAGGTGGAAAGCATGGCCAGCCGTAGAGAAATGCTTATTGAAACTCAATTATAGTGGATTTATCGGTGCTAAACAGTGTTTCCTAGCCTCAGAGCAGTAGGCAGCTGGGAGGAGGTGCTCTTATTCTCCATGAACTTTACAGTATTCCTGAACTTTGAGTTTGTATTACAGGATGCACATTTCTGTTTGAAAAAGCTAGCCTTAGCTTTCCTAACTGCCTGTGTATATTTGTTCCTAACTTCCCTGAAAAGTTGCATATCACGTGAGCTATTCGATGCTAATGTAGAACGCCACAGGATGTGCTGGTCAAGGGCAGACAGGTCTGGAGTGAACCAAGGACTATATCTATTCCTAGTTCTACATCTTTTGAATGGGGCATGCTTATTTAAGATGGTGAGGAAGGCACTTTTAAAAGAATAACCAGGCATCCTCTACTGACGGGATGAGGTCAATGTCATTCCAGGATACCCCGGCCAGGTCGATTAGAAATGCCTGCTCGCAGAAGTGTTTTAGGGAGCGTTTGACAGTGATGGGGGGGTGGTCGTTTGATCGCAGACCCATTACGGATGCAGACAATGAGGCAGTGATCGCTGAGATCTTGATTGAAAACAGCAGAGGTGTATTTGGAGGGCGAGTTAGTTAACACGGGTGCCCGTGTTTACGGATTTGGGGTTGTACCTGGTAGGTTCATAGATGATTTGGGTGAGATTGAGGGCATCAAGGTTAGATTGTAGGATGGCCGGAGTGTTAAGCATGTCCCAGTTTAGGTGACCTAGTAGTATAAGCTCAGAAGATAGATGGGGGGGCAATCAATTCACATATGGTGTCGAGGGCAAAGCTGGAGGCAGAGGGTGGTCTATAGCAAACGGCAACAGTGAGAGGCTTGTTTCTGGAAATGTGAATTTTTAGAAGTAGAAGCACGAATTCTTTGGGTACACCCCTGGTTAACACATTAATGGTATGATGACAGTGGCATATCAAGTTCATCTGTGTTTTTAGCATGACAGTATAAAAAGTACAGTAGAGTCACCATGTGCTTTAGATTAAGGTTGGTTTGTCTTCAAAGCCTGTTGACTTGACCTTCCTTCGATCTGACACATTATTCGTTCTATCTGACAGCTGGGGTTTCTCTCTGTCAAATCTACCATGAAATGTGAGTGTAGTCCCCATTCACTAAAACAACTAAGGGAGCACTTAAGAAAATAGTCAGAATTGCAATCTGTGTTAACCTCGAGCGATTTTGCAGTCATCACTGCATTCTCTATCAGAAAGTGGGCTGGCCCTCATTAGTGTTGTGTAGGTCGAAACATTGCATTCCGTTTGTTTATAAAGCTCTTACGCAAAAATTCCCCCATTACCTACCATCGGTCCTAACCTATATGAAGTACGAGATACCATTCCCGCTCACAGGGTTGGCTAACTCTTGAAATTCCTTCTGTCGCTACCGATTTAGAACAGCTTTTAGTTTCTTCGCACCATACTTATGGAACAATCTTCAGAATACCCTACAGTTGGATGACTTGGTGCCTTTCGGCAGTTCAGATTGATGGTGGAGGATCTCTTCAGAGGAATGGGTTTGTTTTTTTTAGAATAGTGATTTTGTATTTTTTTGTGTTTCCTATGCTCCCGCCTTGATTGAAGCATTTGTGTTTCCAACTTTTAAAGTGTAATTGCTGCTGGTCTTGTCATGCAGGGCTCCCTTGCAAAAGATACATTGGTCTCAATGAGACTCCCCACTTAAATAAAAGGTTAAAAAAATAAATATTTGTCTTCAAAAGATTTACTGGTCCTAAATCAAAACCTAAACTGCCCTTCCTCAAAGTGCTTATTAACTGAGCAAGGACAGTGAAAAGCCAGAGTGATGGGCAGAGGGAGGGAAAGTGAGCGAGGGATGAGGGGGGTTTACGGCTCTATCACAGCGGTGGTGGCAGAGGCAGGAGCTGAAAGAAAGGGATGTGGAGAAGGAGAAAGGGAGAGATTCAGGGAGGGGGGGGTGGGGGGGGGTAGGGCTTCATCACAGCAGTGGTGGCAGTAGCAGGGGCTGAAAGAAAGGGATGTGGAGAAGGAGAAAGGGAGAGATTCAGGGAGGGGGGGGTTAGGGCTTCATCACAGTGGTGGTGGCAGTAGCAGGGGCTGAAAGAAAGGGATGTGGAGAATTAGAAAGGGAGAGATTCAGGGAGGGGGGGGGTTAGGGCTTCATCACAGTGGTGGTGGCAGTAGCAGGGGCTGAAAGAAAGGGATGTGGAGAAGGAGAAAGGGAGAGATTCAGGGGGGGGGGGGTTAGGGCTTCATCACAGTGGTGGTGGCAGTAGCAGGGGCTGAAAGAAAGGGATGTGGAGAATTAGAAAGGGAGAGATTCAGGGAGGGGGGGGGTTAGGGCTTCATCACAGTGGTGGTGGCAGTAGCAGGGGCTGAAAGAAAGGGATGTGGAGAAGGAGAAAGGGAGAGATTCAGGGGGGGGGGGGGTTAGGGCTTCATCACAGTGGTGGTGGCAGTAGCAGGGGCTGAAAGAAAGGGATGTGGAGAAGGAGAAAGGGAGAGAATCAGGGGGGGGTTAGGGCTTCATCACAGTGGTGGTGGCAGTAGCAGGGGCTGAAAGAAAGGGATGTGGAGAATTAGAAAGGGAGAGATTCAGGGAGGGGGGGGGGGGTTAGGGCTTCATCACAGCGGTGGTGGCAGTAGCAAGGGCTGAAAGGGCTAATCTTATTAGGGTGACGGACAGGATTAGGACTAACCAAGAGACCCAGCTGGCTGACACAGTGAGGAGGGGAGGGAGTTCACACTGGGGGACTGTACAACACAGAGGAAAGAGGAGTGGAAAACTAGTTGCTGCTCGGAAAGACACTGGGGACACTGACTAGACTGCTATATGACCATAGATGGTTGAAAAACATTCCAACTGACAAATACTCATGTCAGGGGTACAGTGAGCTGTATAGATTATGTTAATGTGTTTAACGCACCAGTAGACAAAGACTCTCCTCTAAACCTGGTGGAATTCCCCTTGTGTCCACTAGAGTTTGTTCCAGTTCAACGCTCAGCTATTTCACACTCTCTGGTAGTAAGACCAAGTCAAGACAATTTAGTTTAGCAAAGCTTCTCTTATGATCTCTGCCATTTCCATTCCAAGACTTCAAATTTGTCATCTTGCATTTATTTAAAACACCTCTTATTCATGTATTAATTGAGATACAGTATGTAGAATGCCTACAGTGTCATGTAAAATAGGGCTACATCCATCCATAGCATATTATGGCTCTACCTAGTGGGGCAGCGGTCTAAGGCACTGCACCTCCGTGCTAGAGGAGTCACTACAGACCCTGGTTCGATTCCACGCTGTATCACAACTGGCCGCGATTGGGTGGTCCCATAGGGCCGCGCACAATTGGCCCAGCATCTTCCGGGTTAGGGTTTGGCCGGGGTAGGCCGTCATTGTAAATAAAAATGTATTCTTAACGGACCTGCCTAGTTAAATAAAGGTTAAATCATGTAAAAAAATATATATAAATATATATATTAACCCTTTGAAAAGTAAAAAAAACAACACAACACACATGCAGATAGCATGTCTAATGGTAATCCCTTGCCCACAGAGGTTGTGCGTGCTGTGTGTGGATAACGTCCACACACACACACAAAGTGCAGCTGCTCTCACATTTGCTTAACATGCTTTTGTGTCTATAGCCTAGATTCTCTATGACCTTTCCATATACACTGCTGGGCGCTTTATCTGCTCTGGATGTGGTAAATGTGTTGTGTGTGGATAATGTTTGTTTGAGTCAATATCTATATCTAATATAACACAACATGGACACAACATGGACACAGTTGTGTTAATCTCTCCAATGGCCCAGTCCACTGATATACAAACACACAGACCCAATTGTTGTCAGAAATCACCTCTAATTATGCAAATGATACTAAGTTAGCCATGTGACTCTTCCTCAATAATGAAGTGACAACCAAATAGCGACAGGCGACACACAAGAAGGCACTGCCTGCACTAGACTGATCAGATCTATAATACATATGAGTTATGAATGCGAAATGAAAGTAAAGAAACCTATGCCGTGAAATATAATCACATTAAATATCTTGAGAACAGTGTCTATGATCCTGTGAGGAGGCGAGGAGGGAGTGTTTAGAGTATGTGACGGGAGTATGAGAGGCCTACCTCCAGCCATGCATGCGAAAGCCTGGACACTGGTCTCCACATCTCATACATGGTTGTCCCTGGTCTGGGTTTTCCTCCTCCTGAAACCACAACACCAAGTACGATAACACCATTCATGCATCACAAACAATGACGATAAAATGATGAACAAATACAGCATTTAATTATTTCACTTGACAGTGAGTGAATGGGAGGAAAAACGGTCACACAAGTAAAGTTGTCATTTCGCTTTAAATCAAAAGGCTGGATGGACTTAGAGAGAGGTCTATCCCTACTGTCATTTGCTGCATAGTATATGAGAGGAGGGATCTTTCTCAATAGATTATTTTCCAGGAAGCAAAGTAAATTCACTGAGATCCAAGGAAATGCACAGAAAAATCCTTTGCACCCTCAATTTGCACAACTGCAGTTTGATTGCATAATATATGATGATTGCGTGTTCGGACAAGACTTTACGACCACATAGCACTCATTCTCTCACTAAGCAACATCATAAAATGTATAGTTCTGCCAAGCATTGTGATTGACAGAGAAGTAGGATTGCATTGGTTCAAGTACACATCAGTGTACTTTAGAGTGGTCGCTCATATTCCATGTGTGTGATGTCATCTGTGAGTATATGCATGTAAATAATATGTAAAATGTTCTGTTAATAGGGTAGGGTTGTGCATGTTTATGTGTACACACATTATGTTCAGGGAACTGAACCGACAAATAAGGACATTTGTCGAGGAACAGAATCAGAACGAAAGTGATCTACACTGTCCTGGAACAGAACGTTTTATTTTAATTCTGGTGCCGCTCTGCACACACAAGCTTGTTAGCTAGCTAGCTGGTCCAACGTTAAGCCAACTCTCTGAAGTTCAAAGACATTAAAAGTTCCTTTATGGAAGCTGCTCCTCCATAGGTATGGTATAATTCTGTGGGCCTAATTTATATAATGGATTTCATTGTCACGGCAGATTTCCTACTCTTCCTCTGAAGAGGTGAAACAAGGATCGGACCAATACGCAACGTGATAGGTGTCCATGTTTTAATAGGGGAAACTGAACATGAACACAAAATAACAAAGTGAACTGGCAACGAAACAGTCCTGTGTGGCACAGACACAGGAAACAATCACCCACAAAATACCCAAAGAACATGGCTGCCTAAATATGGTTCCCAATCAGAGACAACGATAAACACCTGCCTCTAATTGAGAACCAATCTAGGCAACCATAGACTTACATAAACACCTAGACCAGAAAACACCCCATAACATACAAAACCCCTAGACCAGACAAAACACATAGATCCCCCATGTCACACCCTGACCTAACCAAAATAATAAAGAAAACAAAGATGACTGTCATGCCCTGGCCTTAGTTATAACAACGAGATGCCCAGTGTGTCAAGCCAAGCCTCATCCTCTACCCTCTCTCACCACCTACAACATTTAAGTTGCATTTCGCGCCCTACACTCGTCTGTCGAAAGCATGTCAAAAATAAATAAAAACTTGCCAGCTTCATAGCAAGCTGCTCTATCCATACCCTCTCTTGAATTCATTTAATGACGAGCTAAATGTCGATATCAGAGGCTTAAAAAGGAACAATCAAAATCGTCCTTTTTTGGGGGTTCTAAACTGTTCAGAACTTTATTTCTCTGTCTGGAACAGTAGAACGGAACAACAAAAAAATAATGGTTCTGTTCAGAACTTAATGATTGGAAAATAATTTGTTTCCAGCCCCTGATTCATATGCATGTGAAAGGTCTGTGTGTATGCTTGCACAGACGGCTTGTCCATTACCCAGCTTTGTGTGTGTGGAGCGGGTGGGTGAGCGGATTACATGACGGGTGCTCGCTGCTATGTGGCAAGGGGTTAGAGGAACGGGCTAAGCTCTTGTCAAGTCCAGAAGAAACAGCCCAGTAACTGGGTCCAACCCCCCCATACTACAGCTCCTGTTGGGAGTGGGACTCTAGCCACACACGATCACAAGTCATTTGGCAAATTCAGAAGTTCTCAAAGCACATTCAACAAACCATAAACAGATGACCTACATGTAAAAGCTAAATATTGACTTGAGCATTAGTATTGGTGTGTGTGTGTGTGTGTGTGTGTGTGTGTCTCTATTCAGTTAAGTAGTCTGAAAGAGTGTGTGACTACTGCTCTACTGTGGAGTCTCTTTTTAAAGATGAGAGGAAGGAAGCAGATGAGGAAGGAAACAGATGAGAGGAAGTGTGCCACCTTTTGCTTTCCCTCTCCATGAAGTCACCGTTTCCACTTTGCTCTGACGCCGTCATCCTGCCTCCCTTCTCCCACTTTCTAAACCGACCCTCCTCTCAATAATTGGCTCTTTTCTTACATTCGATGTTGATATACAGTATCGGATAAAAAGTTGCTTCACACCATGAAAATGTCAGTCCTCTTATTTTATTATGCAAAGCATAATTAACCAGCCCTTCCAAACAATAGGAAGGGAAGGATGGGATGGTTAGCGAAACAATATTTCTCAGATAAGTGAGAGTGAGAGGGAGTCACTGCCACGAGACAAAAACACAGGATGTTGCCAAAAAAAAGAGACTCCCTTTGAACAATCTTACAAACTGTACAGACACACAGGCTACTTATCCTTCTCTCACAGACATACACATGCCAATACAGCAAATCCATTTGGGAAAGCACCTGTGCAGCTTTGTCTTGATCTGTTGTGAAACCACATCTCAGGACATTGGGTGAATGAAACGTTAATATTCATGTCAAGCCAGTTAAACCATCTGAGAGAAGCATTTTATGGCTTGTGACCTGGAGGTTATTATGACGGGGCTGCAGTCAGTGTCAACAGAGATGCAGTAGACCAATATTTTGGGTGTCGTTGAACAGAAAAAAAACACCTCTGCATTTTGCTCTATTCATCCCTGTATAAATGTGGCTGTTCGTTAACGGAGTCCAGATGTTGATATGTTTGCAGGTCGTTGAGAAAGAGTCTAAACTGCTCAACCCGATACACTTCAACATCAAATCTACCAATGGCGCCATCACACACCCCTGAGCTCGAAACGGCCAATCTATGAACAGCATCAACAGGTTAGGAAAGAACACGCTGTGGAAAATAACATTGAATGGTTCACATAGTTGTATTGCAACTGTTGTGGGATTGAATAGCTACACAGAGACGCGTACGTGCATGCTTAGACACAGACATGCATGTACTGTAAGACATCTACGTTAAACCAGTAGGATGTATAAACAAGCCAAACGGTACGGAGTACTGAGGAAGTAAGTCTTCTTCAGACGTTCCCCTCCAAGTTGAAATCCACTAAGAATACAAAACACACACACATGTATATTGTGTACGTCATACCGTGTCCTGAACACACATGCTTACGCAATCTTTCAGAGCAGAGTCTTTTGTCTCTGGGGAATGCGATCCCATGTTAACACGTGTGCTAAAAACAAACATTTTGCGAAGCCACATTGCCCTCTGTCATGCCTACTGATCCCTGACTTGTGTAGCTCACCGCCAGAGCACGGGACTCCCTGGGAAAGCCCAGCAAAGTGTGCAATAAATACAGAGAGAAAGATGGGAGGAGTAGCACAATCATGTTGTATTGACAAATGGAGGATTAGAGTCCTGGGGGAGAGAAGTTAGAGGGCCTGCAAATCATGCTGTGCATTTGGGATAAATAACCGAAGAACTTTATTTGCAATAAAGATGCAGAAAATATTACCTAACAATTGTTAGGCCAGTAAAGTAGTGTTCGGTTCAGTACACGTGTGGTTAAATCAGCACACTCAGCAGTGAAATCACAAACATGTTGTAGATAATAGCACACTGCTCTCCGACTTTACAATCAATTTAAAACATTTATGGGAGTTGATCAATGCTGGAAGGCAGATGATGATTGCTATGTAGGGATTACATTCATGTACTGCATATGAATGCCTTCATAACAGTGAACACATGTGAAACACAAGGTCATACTTCATCCCCTGATCCATTCTGCTCATGGAGAAAAAGCTGGCATTAAAACGGTCCCATCTGTAAACTGATCCAGAAAAGAAATGCATCAATACCCGCCAAGATGGTTCTAATTAACACTGTATCGTGTTCACAGAGAGAGGGGGGATGTGAGCTCCATGTCATTACCATGACAAATAAAGTTTAATGGAAAACTTCAGATCCATCATACAACGTTTGTTCCTTTAGGATGATTTTTCCTTGAATGAAGACAAGAGCTGCGAGTCGAAATTCATCATGTGCAAGAGAACATGGGAAGGGGAGGATGTCAGGAAGACACTCTCAGACAGTGTAACAAAAGTCAAGGTAATGTGGGTTTCATGCGTTTCCTTCACATCTCTCGGCAAGAGAAAATATACATCAAGTTTCTGTCCCTGCAGTGGGTTAGCCTACTTTGCTTTCTGAAGTAGGGGATGTGATGGGTGGGGACTGCAGAGGTAGGAAGTGAGTTTATAAACTATATGTGGGAAGTAAATAGAACATTTGAATTGACAATAGGTTTGTTTGTAGTATCACACAAGAAAAAAACGTATTCTCTCCATTAAAAGCAAAGCAGGTACAGATGTGCCATTTTAATTTGAACAGCTTCTCACAGCAGGAAAATAAATTCTGCAGCAACAGGAAATGTGGATTATTATGAACGGACATTATTGTAGGCGTTGATACATGTTTCATTATAGAAAATCAAGTCTGACATTTTAAAGTGGAAATTACAAACTTTAAAAGCCTTTTTAAAACCTAGAATACGCTCAAGTTTGCATTCCATGCTGCACAGGAAAATTATCTGCGACAACAGGGATCAAATTAAGACTGCACATCTGTATAGGACAGCGTACACATGAACGCTCGCAAACGCACATACATACACCCTACTTTAGTTACTCCTTTTGATCTTGATAATACGCTTTATCCAACAAGGACGCAGAAAGTTCGCTGTTAGACCCTTTACCTAAAATCTGACCAGTGCCGTCATAGCCATACAATGGTAAAGTTAAGTAACACTTTGTTGCTCTTATACCCATGTTATAACAATCTGTTTACATAGTAACACTGTTACAATACATAGAACAGATGCTGGAATGGAGACAGCAGGATGTGTTCAGTGTTTGAGGAGTTAAACGTTAACTCAGGGGAGTGGGTCAGGGGTCACAGGCCTGTGCAGCCTAACTCACCGAGACATGGTAGTTACACTACACACTGGGCTGGACTCAGATACATCAAACACACAAGCCTGCAGGGAAAGCGTCACTAACCATCACACCACACACATAGGCCTATCTTGCTCTTCTCTCTGGAATGTCAGGAACACATCCCCGTTCCCTACAATACACTATCATACTGTATTAGGCTTGAGTTGTATACCGTATACCGGGGTATTTGGAAATAGCCATGGGATGGTTTTTTTCAATACTGTCAAAACTATTTATTTCAAGTTTGTTTAATACATTTGAATATCTGCAGTCAACTTGTGCAATACGTTAGGAGATAAAGAAGATCCCATTCATCCCTTCATTTCACCCGTCTCATTATTTTTTATTATGAAGCTTACTTGTAGTCCCCAGACACATGGTGTTTGTTTACAAGCACAAGAGACCGGAGCTTTGTGAGTCACTGACTATTGTGCAGCACGCACCAGGTGATCTAGTTACAGTATGGAATTCACAATTAAATGTTTGCGAGCTTGATATCTTATAACCATACTGAACAAAAATATAAATGCAACATAAAACCATTTAATTGATTTTACTGAGTTATAATTCATATGAGAAAATCAGTCAATTGAAAATAATAAATGAGGCCCTAATCTATGGATTTCACATGACTGGGAATACAGATATGCATCTGTTAGTCATAGATAGCTTAAACAAAAATGAGCCTCAGGATCTCGTCACTGTATTTTTGTGCATTCAAATTGCCATTGATAAAAAGCAATTGTGTTTGTTGTCGGTACCATACCATTACCCCACCATGGGGCACTCTGTTCACAACATTGACATAAACAAATTGTTCGCCCACACAACGCCATACACGTGGTCTGCGATTGTGAAGCCGGTTGGACGTACTGCTAAATTCTCTGAAACAACTTTGAATTGCACACTTCCTCAAAACTTGAGACATCTGTGGCATTGTGTTGTGTGACAAAACTGCACATGTTAGAGTGGCCATTCATTGTCCCCAGCACAAGGTTCACCTGTGTAATGATCATGCTGTTTAGTCAGCTTCTTGATATACCATAGGTGGATGGATTATCTTGGCAAAGAAAAATGCACACTAACAGGGACATAAACAAATTTGTGCACAAAATTTGAGAGAAATAAGCTTTCTGCATATGGAATATTTCTGTGATCTTTTATTTCAGCTCATGAAACATGTTGAATTTATATTTTTGTTCAGTGTACTAAGTGAACTTTCTAAAAATTTGCTAAATGCTCTGCAGTTGTGCATTTGGTAGGCTAATTTAGTAGCTAGTTATCTAGCTAAGTGGTTAGCTTCTTGCAAAATCAAGATTATCTTGGTAACAGCAGAGAATCCCCTCCTGGATCAATAGCCATGCAGTCTAATGTTTGTTTTGTGTGTGGAGGAAGCTGAGTAGCATTTTTGAGTTACTTGTATAACTTTATGAGCTGGGATGTCTTATGGTTTGGCGGTATCCAGATTTTCAAATCATACCATCATTCTCTCATCCTCGGATTTACAGTATAACGGTCTTCGTACACAAGGAGGCGCTAAAAAAGCAGATTGGGTGTCTTACCAGAATGCAAATAAATTCACTAACTAATAGATCATTTCAATAGAGGCTGCTAGCTAACGAGTGCACAAATTGCAAAGACAGGAAATCCATCTCACTAAGTTATAGAAGTATAGGTAGTTTTTTTTTGGTGAGCTGGGACATTTACAAGCAAATGTGAACGAGAGACATTGTGCAAATGAACAAAGTTTTGACGCATGCTTGTCTGAAGGAAGAACAGTACTGGCTTTGGAGCAGTAGGTGTACATGCTGTGTCTGTGTGGAGTCGCTAGGGCAACAGGCCTGCCTGCTGAGAAAAGGGGGGAGGAGCAGGTGGGCCGAGAACGGAGAGGAGAAAAAAAATCTATGCAAGGTAATCAAAAAGGCGCTTTGACTACTCAAACACAGCAGAAAGTAAACACTATATGATGCCCCGTCTCCTTATTAAATGTAGCCACTTACTTAGCTGACTAGCAAGTTAAACCAAATACACAGCTTGACTCACCAGCTCCCGCTTTCTCCCGTTGTGTTATTTACAAAAAAAAACATGTGACTGGCTCAACTGTTCTAGGGAACTATGGTAAGCCCTAAGCTTCATAATGTAAAATCATATGACATGTGAAATAAAGAACACAATCTGCTTTATCTCCTAGCATATTGCACAAGTGGACTGCAGGTACTAACTAACCACAAATATTCAAATGTATTGAAAAACTTAAAATAAATTGTTTTGACTGTATTGAAAAACCATCCAGTGGATTTTGCCAAATACCCCGGTAAGCCTAATGTCTGTCCTGCAAATAGTTTATGTTTGAGACTATATCAAATGTTTTCAACAGGTAGCCTGGCGGGTAGGAGCGTTGGGCGAGTAACCAAAAGGTTGCTGGGTCGAATCACCGAGCTGACAAGGTAAAAATCTGCCATTCTGCCCCTGAGCAAGGCAGTTAACCCACTGTTCCCCGGGCACCGATGATGTGGATGTCGATTAAGGCAGCCCCCCGCACCTCTCTGGTTCAGAGGGGTTGGGTTAAATGTGGAAGACACATTTCAGTTGAAGGCATTCAGTTGTACAACTGACTAGGTATCTCCCTTTCCATTCAATGCCCTTGTTAGCATTCGCTACGGGATTGTACATGTACTTGTTAGCATTGCTAACCTTCATATTACAGAGGCTCAGTGAGTATTTCATTATGTTGTCAATAGGGATTTTTATAAGAGAACTACAGGGATAAAATGTTCTGGTAATAATGCTTGTATTGCTTCCTGAAAGTTGATCCTCTCTTTGACTATGAGAGGCTGACACCAACCAAACTCACTTGGCTTACTGTGTTGTGTCTTGACTTCAAGTCACCCTTTCAAGTAACTCATGCCAAAACCGAAGAGGCATAATGTTGCAGCTATTGCATGTCTCAACTACCTGCATGTTTAGCTTGCGATAGGAGGATTGCGTCAGGCTATTAAAATGATGCTGACTAAAAGCTTTATTGACATTTTTTACGCTCCTGCAGAGGAAAGGAGACACATACTCCCCTGCATGTGCCTTATGGCAACATTAACTGCCTTTAGAAATAAATAAATATATATATATGTATATATATGTCTGATATAATGTCCAAATAACACTTCCACAGAAGTTCTTATGGAACAGATACTGTAGTTATAGAGTAGTCATGAATGCAGACCATAGTGTGGATCAGTTGTGTGTGATGAGTTTCACAAGCCAACCTTCCAATATAATTACAGTGGGATTCACTTTTAAAGGACATTGGAAATGCTGATAGGAGCCAGATGTTGAATATATCAACAGCTACACTAGTCCTCCTTGGCTGCATGGTTCAACTAAAACATGTCCTCCCTGGCACCATCAACAAGTGTAAACTCAAATGCTTTGGCATGTAAATGTTCTTAAATAAAGACGACATTGTCTTTGTGCAATAAGTGTCCGTACACGCACGCACGCACACACCAGAGCTCCCTAAGTGTGTGGCCTGGGGTCGGTGAGGGGGGGGGGGCTTTACTTCGAAGTTGTCTAACCCTAACCTGTGCAGGTAAATGCCATCGAAGAAGTGACCTTACGCCCCTCCCACGCAACCACGATTCAACTCGAGTCATAAAACAAAGAACGGAATTTCTGTAAACTAAATCAAGGGAAGCAAAGCAACTTGTCAAATGATAACATACAAAAACGCATAGCGCATAGACAGGTCTATCATCAAGCCGATAACAAACAGTAAAACAAATACATAGGCTAATCAATGTTGGCAGAACAAAATAGCCTAAAGTTATATATTTACTTGCAGCCTACTCGATTACCTTTATGAACGCTATTCATTGTCAATAAAGGTATTCTAAACGATGCAAGTACTTTCCAGATAACAAGATACCCTGGACTCTAAAAAACACAAAACAATGTCACAACATACTGTAGTTCTGGCGGATCTACTTACCGAGCGATTCGACCGTCGCTTTTTAGATCCGCGCGTGAACATGTCGATGGTTTAAGAACAAGCCGCTTGGTTGTTTCCAAATAGTCAAGAGGTTTTTTTAAAATAGGTTGATGGATACATGAGGCATCTGAATTCACAGGACAAAGTAAAAAATATGTTCCAATAAAATGTGTCATACATACAGTACGAACTTGTACAAACCTCTTCTTGGAGTTTTACGCACAGTCGACTTGCTGGAGTTGTCTGAAAATCACCGACGCACACGTAAGCACCCTACACCTAGATGACTGCACCGGGTTTCAATGTCTATTGACCGCACTTATTGAGTGGAAGCCCACTGCGCTGGACGATAGTTTTACCTACGCTACACCCTTCCTTCTGCCACTCTTGTCCCGGGCCCAGACAGTGTGCTCCTCAAATTGAGGTTCATCATTGCCCATTTGTTACCATGTTCTTCTTCGTGTGCTTTCCTGGCAGACTAGAGGATGTGTTGCCTATTGCTGCCTTTTACAGGTCGGAGTGCGGATTGCACATACTGGTCACCGCAATTAAAAGCCGAATGGGAAAAACTGAAATTTCATCACCATCTAACCCTGCACATATACACTATCCCCAGAAACCCACCACTCCATCCCACTACTTTGGCCCTAAATAATCCAACACCAGGCAGCCGGCCTGGGAGGATGGAACCCCTTCTCTCAAAAAGTTAATACTTTGTAGCGCCACCTTTTGCTGCGATTACAGCTGTAAGTCGCTTGGGGTATGTCTCTATCAGTTTTGCACATCGAGAGACTGACATTTTTTCCCATTCCTCCTTGCAAAACAGCTCGAGCTCAGTGAGGTTGGATGGAGAGCATTTGTGAACAGCAGTTTTCAGTTCTTTCCACAGATTCTCGATTGGATTCAGGTCTGGACTTTGACTTGGCCATTCTAACACCTGGATATGTTTATTTTTGAACCATTCCATTGTAGATTTTGCTTTATGTTTTGGATCATTGTCTTGTTGGAAGACAAATCTCCGTCCCAGTCTCAGGTCTTTTGCAGACTCCATCAGGTTTTCTTCCAGAATGGTCCTGTATTTGGCTCCATCCATCTTCCCATCAATTTTATCCATCTTCCCTGTCCCTGCTGAAGAAAAGCAGGCCCAAACCATGATGCTGCCACCACCATGTTTGACAGTGGGGATGGTGTGTTCAGCTGTGTTGCTTTTACGCCAAACATAACGTTTTGCATTATTGCCAAAAAGTTCAATTTTGGTTTCATCTGACCAGAGCACCTTCTTCCACATGTTTGGTGTGTCTCCCAGGTGGCTTGTGGCAAACTTTAAACAACACTTTTTATGGATATCTTTAAGAAATGGCTTTCTTCTTGCCACTCTTCCATAAAGGCCAGATTTGTGCAATATACGACTGATTGTTGTCCTATGGACAGAGTCTCCCCTCAGCTGTAGATCTCTGCAGTTCATCCAGAGTGATCATGGGCCTCTTGGCTGCATCTCTGATCAGTCTTCTCTTTGTATGAGCTGAAAGTTTAGTGGGACGGCCAGGTCTTGGTAGATTTGCAGTGGTCTGATACTCCTTCCATTTCAATATTATCGCTTGCACAGTGCTCCTTGGGATGTTTAAAGCTTGGGAAATCTTTTTGTATCCAAATCCGGCTTTAAACTTCTTCACAACAGTATCTCGGACCTGCCTGGTGTGTTCCTTGTTCTTCATGATGCTCTCTGCGCTTTTAACGGACCTCTGAGACTATCACAGTGCAGGTGCATTTATACGGAGACTTGATTACACACAGGTGGATTGTATTTATCATCATTAGTCATTTAGGTCAACATTGGATCATTCATAGATCCTCACTGAACTTCTGGAGAGAGTTTGCTGCACTGAAAGTAAAGGGGCTGAATAATTTTGCACGCCCAATTTTTCAGTTTTTGATTTGTTAAAAAAGTTTGAAATCACCAATAAATGTCGTTCCACTTCATGATTGTGTCCCACTTGTTGTTGATTCTTCACAAAAAAATACAGTTTTATATCTTTATGTTTGAAGCCTGAAATGTGGCAAAAGGTCGCAAAGTTCAAGGGGGCCGAATACTTTCGCACGGCACTGTAAGTTCATTTTGGAACAATAGGGATCCTATTGGATCTATATGGTTCCAATGATGAACTTAGCCTTAAAATGCCTTAAAAACTGGGCCAAGCACAACATCAGGGATTCATTTCCAGTCTTTCTTGTACGACCAATGGATTGTGACTCCCCACTGGGTTTTTTTTTATGTTAGGAGCACTAAACGAATAATGGACAATCAATTTAAATGAGTGGCATTATGGACACCATCTCAACATTCAAATCGGCCAAGAATACCAAAACTCTTCCCAATGTCGGCCTTATGTAATCCTCAAAAAGGTCTGTGGTTTTGAATCCCATTTGGTCTATCACCTGCATTCAGGTACACTGGTGTCACAACTGGTGTCACAGACTCCAAAACAATTCCTACATGTTCACAGCTTGAGGAAGCCTTTTGAATGACATTTGAGTTGTGACTGCAATTATATTTTTGCGAACATAGATTTCTCTATCTGGCTGCTCCGACTAGACTGTAGATGGAGGATTGGCAATTTCAAAAAACGTAACTCAGTCAACTTACTGTTGAGAGTTAGAATAGTAGAATACACAAGGTGGAATATCAAAATTTGGTTGTGCATCAGCAATTTTTCTCTTGTTATGTCAGTCAATTTGCCCATGCCAGCAAAACATTTTTAGATTGGTAAATTTGTAAACTTCTCAAATACCGACCAGTCAGATATATTCAAAAATTAAAACATTTCTCTCCATCCTATGAAAACATTTTTAGAATTGCAGGAAATTAGCTGTACATCTGCTAATTTTACTGACGGGGGTTCAGAACAACCAAAGACTCATAGTGAAAGGGTGTTTTGTTGACCTAGTTCCCTGAAAATGAAACAAAATGTTATCTAGGTCAAGTGAAATTCTAAACAAACATGAGTAATTATTCGTAGTATTTAGCAGCATTCGGTTTTATTGCGTTTAGGCCTGTGTGAGAACAAAAAAAATAAAGTACAGTATGAGCCCTGGTCAGGTTCCAATTAGAGTGCAGCTGCTGCCATCTAGTGGTAGTTTAAGAGAGAGCACTCAGATCCTTGAACTTGTGAGTGTCACAAACCAGTATAGACAGTCATTAGTAAGTACTATGTATATAACAACAATGTGATTATACAATGTGCAGACACAGTTATTAGAGGAGGTTCCTAATTGAATAACAACTTGCTTTTATTGCGCAAAGCATTGTGTATATGCCTCAATATTTCAAATACACACAAAAGTATGAATAAATACATTAAAAACGTGTTCGATATAAAACATTAAGGCCAAATTCTTCCTTGAGAAATGTACTTTATATTTTGGAGATAACATTCACAAAAGATATTACAGTTATAACATAGGCATCCTGAAATGCAACCACATAACTGATCAAATGCCCTTCTTTGCTAATTAATTTAATGAATTGCTCATTCTAAATTAGTTGTTTTTCTACGAGTCTATAATCAAAATATTAATGTTTACTACTATGACTGCATACAAACATACAAAAAAGGGGGCACTAACTGAGGTAACATTTCTCTTGTACAACATTAAATCTCGTTAAAATATTTTATCATTGGTTAAAAAAACACACAAAGAAAAACTGGTAAGCAACACACTTGACCTGAATTAGATTATTTCAAAACCAGGATAATGAAAACATGTTGTCCCATTATTTTCTTATGGCAAGAGTACTCATGAGAAGTTATTTGGTGGCAAATGAACATCAAACCTTACTATGAGTGCAGGGTTAATTGTGGCCAGTAGGCCTTTCAATGCTAGGTAAGTAGAAAAAGAGGCAAACCAACAACCAATGCAACTAAGGCACTACAAATGTTTCCAGCACAGGAGGCTGCTGAGGGGAGGACGGCTCATAATAATCGCTGTAACAGAGTGAATGGAATGGTAACGAACACATGGAAACCATGTGTTTGAGTTTAATACCAATCCATTTATTCTGTGCCAGCCAGTACTAAGAGCCTGTCCTCCTCAATGAAGGTGCCTTGACTAAGGGCTAGATTATATAGCAGATCCGTACTAGCAGACACCCGCATAGCGGTGTTTTGGTGTGTCGGAGATGGAACTGCGTTAGAGCTGTCAAATCCACAAGCGGCTCCTTGTGTTAGTTTATCGCGGACCATGCTATTGGATGCAACGAAACCACCCAATTTTATAATCCGACAAATCCCATGCAGCCACTTTACAAGTTCAAACACTGCTTGATGTTTCCATTGTCTATATCTCGATTTGACTGATAGGCTACAAATCTCCACCATCCAAATTATCATGAAAACATGCATTAACCTACACTTTCTATCGCCGTTTTGAACTTCTAACGCAGTAGGATTAATAAGGAAGGAAGTGGTTTGTGACACACAAGAGCAGCCTCTCACCTATTTGTCAGCTCATACTGCAGTGACACCTCCAACATATGTCAAAACATCCGCTATGCCGGTTAACACTCAATCTGATTAAATCCAGGCCTAAACGCAAGCAAAATTTGGCTTAATTCAACCAGCACATTTTTAATATATTACAGTGGGTTATGGAGAGGGCTATGACGCTGAGGTGAAATTATGACCACAAAGAGAGAGAGAGAGAATGCCATTTGTACCAAAACTATTGATGTTACATTATGATGTTATATTAATCTGAGCACCTCTATAAATGTAATACTACAATCAAATTTCTAATACAAACCAAAATTTCAACAGTGGATGTAATTCAACAGAGACATCTTTTTACACAATAGTTCATTAGATCAGAAAATAAATGATGTCCTAGTGTGAACTTTCCAGAGCTTTCCACCCCCTTATGCTGCATAATATTGACATCTTTCCCTTTTTCACCAGACTAAAGATTGAACAATGGAACGGTAGAATTGTACACCGAGACTGGAACAGCGGTTGTTAAGGGAATCCCTCCTGGAATTTACATGGTTCTTTTGGACATAATGATCTCAGTGCAATATAACATTATCCTCTCTGTGTCAGCCATAGATAGTACAGTAGATGTTTATCTTCTGACCCTAACATTGGTTCATTTATGCTATTAATCTCTTCATTTGAGCATCAAACTTCCTTCCAACCTGCTGCAGTTCTTTCTCTCTTCATTGTCATCTCGTCCTGCACAAATGTAATTTTCTTTCAATGACTAAGATGGGGTTTATCTTCGAGGGCTTAAACATCTGTAAAGAAAGCAGGGAACAAAACAAAGAAAATGTCAAATTCCAAACTGTAGTTCCCAGCAAAGCTGCAGCCTTACCCAAAATACCCACCAGTGGGAGCTGCTGTATCCTGCCTGTTGCTCTTGATGACAAGGATGATGGTGTAGACATCATAGGCAAACAGGATCCCAGCCAGCAGGCCAAACACCTAAGGGAATGGAATAATGTTTCATCTAAACATAATCTAACCACCAAGTTCTACTTTCAGTGATGAATTGGGCTGAATGATTTGAGAGCTGAAGAAGTAAGTAATTTGAGATGCTTTCATTTGTATCTGTTAAAAAATCTCAGGCTGGTTAGACATTTGACTCACCCCTCCGGCAATAAGGGCACTGTCCCCTTTTCCACGAATCACACAGATTAGAGAGGTGATGGTGTACAGGGCTGCACCAATAGCAGCACGAAAAAGATCCTGGGAGGAGACCATCATTAGTGAATGATTGTCCTTCTAAAGGCACTTGGAAAGTCCTTGTGTTACTGTTAGTTTTGATTTGAATGCATCTTTAATTTGTGTCTGTGTGCTTCTCGTTCTCCCTGTGTCTCTCTGTGTTTGTGTGCGTGTGTGTCTGTGTCTGTGTGTGTGTAAACATATACTGTACTCACACTCCAGACCCAGTTGACCACCTGAACGGACTTGTCCATTTCCATCATGAAGACGACAAAGAAGAGGATGGCGAACACCATCTCACAGATGGCCACCGCAGAATAACCTCCATTAGATGACGCAGCATAGCAGATTAGGATGATTAAACTGATGAGCTGAAAGAAAAAAGGACAGAAAATTAATATGGGGGAGAGAGAGCGAGGAAGAAGACGGAAAAAGCAGCCTGCGTGGAAATATTTGAAATATTTGACACAATAAACCCACTCACATAGTCTATGTGGGGTTAAAGACCCTGTGGTGACGCAAACAGCAAAAACTGTCCCAAATCACACGAAACAACAACAAACATAGAAAAAAGGGTTTCAAAGGGGTTCTACGGCTGTCCACCATAGGAGAACCCTTTTTCTTTCCAAGTAGAACCCTTTTGGGTTCCACGTAGAACCCTCTGTGGAAAGGGTTCTACATGGAACCCAAAAAGGGTTCTACATGGAACCAAAATAGGTTCTTCAAAGGGTTCTGCAATGGGGACAGCCGAAGAACCCTTTTTGATTCTTGTGTAGGCATTTATGCCAATCAATTTAGTAGTTTATATCACACTGACTAAGACCCCAGGGTTGGGGTTGATATTTTTTTATCCTAAAAAAAAATATATATATTTGAAACTGTAATTCTTAATGGTGAAACTGCCACATCCATTTGTGACACCTCACTGTTACACCACAGGAAAAACAACTCTGAAAGACCCAGTTAAGAGCAGTTCTTCTTACGCTAAACTATGAGGAAATTACCAACATTTCATCAATAATTACAGCCAATAACAAACTAGAAGCAGTAGCAGAGTGGCAATCCATATCACAGAGAAATTAAAACACACGCGCTCACACAAAGAAATGCCAGGGGGAAAATCTACTGGAACTAGCTTCTGTGAACATTATGAGATGCAAAAGACCCGTGTCTAATTCATTTATAATAATAGGTACTGTTATAAATACAGAACTACTGCAATGACTTTGTTACTCAGCTTGCATGGAAGCATTTTCTCACTGGGTGTGTTTCACTTTGACCTCAGGCAGTAGCTATCACAAAGACATGTTCAAGACCAATCATGTCAGATTCGAAGGGTGGAGTTAGTCTCAAATGTCAACTCAAAGCTACTTTGTAGAGGTGGAAAAACACGTTTAGCATGTGTGATCTGAAGCATGCAGAGTATGGTTGTCAATTATCCACCACTGAGTCTAAGATCATAGATGAACGCTTGTTTCGGAGTATGACACCGATAGCCCATTTAAATTCAGAAGCCATGTACCATAGCATCAGAGAGAGGCCAATTCTTTACTGTACATGGGGTTACTATGAAACACTGGGCCAGGAAATTATATGAAATTAGTATTTCCTAACTGACTAAGCCTGGCAGGAGTTGTCCTCCTGTTTATCTCTCATCACATGATCATCCTCTCTAAGCTCTATGTAAACTATAGCATGTAAACTATTTGAAACACCCACTATCTCTGTGATATTCCACAGGGGATCATCCACCTGACCTGCGAGATGTGAAATAATCCTGGAATGTTAAACCAGGCCATGTAGCGTTGCAAGCTAAGCGATTCCTGCATTCCTTGTCCCTGGCTGCAGGAACCTCACATATCATCTGAAATGTCCATTACCTCTGCAAAGCACTGACTCTTACCGTGTGGTAAAACACTGACCACTCTACAAATCTAGAACTAGAACTCGCTAGAATTTTATTTCATTCTGTTATTTTCCATTCAATGAGAAAACTCAGCCTGTGAGTTACCACCTCCTTTAGAACAGAACACCTGTTAAACACATTACTGTTTATCTTTAGAAATGGAGAGATTAGTGAGTGCTGATTTTTTAGGACAATGACAACCCGTAGACCATCAGAATTCATGCAACACCTCCACCAGAGTAGTGGGATGGATCTCTCCAATAAACTTACATGGGTAACAGAGGACACCCACGAACCTACAATACACCTCAAGGATGTAGAGCACATAAAAAGGGGTCTACTGTGTGCAGGATGTTTGAAACTATAAAAACACCACAGAGAAGCCTTAAGACCTGATTCTTAATGATTTTCAGATATGTCTATTCCTGGAGTGCCTTTACATACAGTACCAGTCAAAAGTTTGGACACACCTACTCACTCAAGGGTTTTTCTTTATTTGTACTATTGTCTACATTGTAGAATAATAGTGAATACATCAAAACTATGAAATCACACATATGAAATAATGTAGTAACCAAAAAATGGTGAAACAAATAACAAAATATATTTTATATTTGATTCTTCAATGTAGCTACCCTTTGCCTTGATGACAGCTTTGCACATTCTTGAAATTCTCTCAACCAGCTTCACCTGGAATGCTTTTCCAACATTCTTAAAGGAGTTCCCACATATGCTGAGCACTTGTTGGCTGCTTTTCCAACTCATCCCAAACCATCTCAACTGGATTGAGGTAGGGTGATTGCGGAGGCCTGGTCAAATGATGCAGCACTCCATCACTCTCCTTCTTGGTCAAATAGCCCTTACAAAGCCTGGGGGTGTGTTGGGTCATTGTCCTGGTGAGAAATAAATGATAGTCCCACTAAGCCCAAACCAGATGGGATGGCGTATCGCTGCAGAATGCTGTGGTAGTCATGCTGGTGAAGTGTGCCTTGAATTTTAAATAAATCAGTGACAGTGTCACCAGCAAAGCACCCCCACACCATAACACCTCCTCCTCCATGCTTCACAGTGGGAACTTCACATGCAGAGATCATCCGTTCACCTACTCTGCGTCTCACAAAGACATGGCGGTTGGAACCAAAAATCTCAAATTTGGACTCATCAGACCAAAGGACAGATTTCCACCAATCTATTGCCCATTGTTCGTGTTTCTTGGTCCAAGCAAGTCTCTTCCTATTATTGGTGTCCTTAAGTAGTGGTTCCTTTTCAGCAATTTGACCATGGCCTAATTCACACAGTCTCCTCTGAACAATTGATGTTGAGATGTGTCTGTTACTTGAACTCTGTGAAGCATTTACTTGGTCTGATATTTCGGAGGCTGGTTAACGCTAATGAAGGTATCCTCTGCAGCAGAGGTAACTCTGGGTCTTCCTTTCCTGTGGCAGTCCTCATGAGAGCCAGTTTCGTCATAGCGCTTGATGGTTTTTGCTACTGCACTTCAAGAACTTTCAAAGTTCTTAAAATGTTCCATACTGACTGACTTTCACGTCTTAAAGTAATGATGGACTGTCATTTCTCTTGCATTTTTGAGCTGTTCTTGCCATAAAATGGACTTGGTATTTTACCAAATATGGCTATCGTCTGTATACCAACTAGGGTTGGAAAGGGTCGGAAACTTTCCGGTAAATTTCTGGAAATTTTCCATGGGAAGTTAAGCCCGGGAAATTGGGGGATTTTGCTTAAATTCATCAAAAAAGTTAGCTTATAACAGTGAACCTTTTTTGTGGGATACACATAAGGCAATTCTAGGTCTTGTAGCATATTTTGGTTCAACTATCCCCAATTCAATGGAATTGCAACCCTCTGCATGCAGGGTGCAGTCTTCCATCACATGTGCAGTGCACTCTTCCATCACATGTAAAACTGATTCTCAAGATCTTGCACACTAATGAGATGCTAATAAGCCCACACCACCACACTGTCTGAGCCAAGGACTACAGGCTTTCTGGTAAGTTTTGATTACAATACTAGGTGGGGTGAATATATTTTATATGACATACATTAATTTTTGTAAACTAGTAAATAGCCTACAGCAAAGTGTGTTTAAATCATTTCTAACTCGTTAACAATTTCCGCTTGTTAGTTTTTGCTACCATGTGGGGTTTAGCCTGCTAACTGAGGAGTGTTAATTCACCTGTTTCCATACATTTTTAATTTTAAAACATTTATCTTTTAAAACATTTATCTTACAAAGGAGTTGTTTAATCTAACTGCTTAATTATTTATCTGTACATGGAATTGGAATGGTTTATTCCTTACTACTTCTTTTCTAATCTATACAGAAAAATGCCACGGGCACTATCTGATGTGTGGAGACATTTCACTGCAGCTAATGTAGAAGGAAAAGCTGTGTACATTTGCAAATACTGTGCCAAATGATATGTGAAGAATGCAAGAATCATCTGGCCTAGTGCATATATTTCCCTCAGCGTTCACAATAAGCAACCTCTGACAAAAGTCCCTCTACTTCTATTCGAGGTGAAAATAATGAATCAGACATCTTATCGATAGAAACAGCTCATGGTCCTCCTGGAATCAGAATTTTTTTTGACTCAATGGAGGAACGTAGTCAGAGAAATACTGATGAATATCTTTCTCGAGCTGTGTATGCAACTGGTTCACCTCTGATGCAAACATGCAATGTGTATTGGAAGAGATTATTGAAAGTTCTTCGCCCAGCAAACACCCCTCCAACCAGACATGCTTTATCTACTCAGTTGCTGGATGCAGAGTTCAACAGAGTTCAAGTGAAGGTCAAGCAAATCAGAGAGAGCAGACTGTATTGCAATCAACTCTGATGGGTGGTTGAATGTTCGTGGGCAAGGAACAATTAACTACATCCTCTCCACCCCTCAACCAGTACTCTACAACAGCACAGACACAAGGGACAACAGACACACCAGTCTCTACATTGCAGATGAGTTGAAGGCAGTCATCAATGACCTTGGACGACAGAAGGTATTTGCACTGGTGCAGAGATCAACAAGGCCTATGGTGTAAACACTACCGTGTCTCGCCACCTTGGCCTGGATGAGGGCAAGGTTCTTGGCAGTCAGAAGTACACTTCCAAGCAAGGACTTTGGGACGGAGATACAATATGGCAGTCATGCCAACATATCTCATCAGCCACCTGGTGGAAGGGACTTTATGGATCGAAGGCTCTTTCCCCTGTTGCCTCATTCCTCCTCCAAATCCCACCAACATCAGCCACTTCAGAGCACAACTGGTCCTTGTTTGGGAACACACACACCAAAGCACACAACAGGCTGACCAATACAAGGGTTGAAAAATTGGTGGCCATCCGGGCAAATTTTTGGCTTTTAGAGCCTGACCACGAGCCATCCTCAACAAGGTTGGAAAGTGACAGTGAAGATGAGGCCCGAGAGTCTGATGTTCAAGAGGTGGACATTGAGGAGGTCCAGAGAGAAAACATGGAAGCCTGAGAGGAATACAACCAAAGCTTTAGTTTCTAGACTATGATTTTACAGATGTATGTTGAAACCGTTTTTTGGAAATGCGATGGATCATTGGGGATCATTCAATATTCCCTTTCTTTTGTTGTTCAGTGAAATCATCCCATGTGAAGAGTCAACTCATTTAATTAAAGTTAAATTCGTAGCTAAATAGTTTTAAATTCTATTGGAAGGATTTAATCATTTGCAATTGTGTCTACTTATGATAAGGTAAAATGTTTATGTTTGTCTCCATATATGGTAAATATATCCAATGCAAAAAACATCTATATTTAAATGGTATTAATATTAATTTGCATATATTTCCATTTATTCCCATATATTCCCGTTAATTCCCATATATTCCCACGGAAAGTTTCCACTAGAGGTCGACCGATTAATTGGAATGGCCAATTACAAGTTTTCATAACAATCGGCAATCTGCGTTTTTGGACACCGATTGTGGCCGATTACATTGCACTCCACGAGGAGACTGTGGCAGGCTGACTACCTGTTATGCGAGTGCCGCAAGAAGCCAAGGTAAGTTGCTAGCTAGCATTAAACTTATCTTAGAAAAAACAATCAATCTTAACATAATCACTAGTTAAACTAGTAATATCATCAACCATGTGTAGTTATCTAGCTTGTCCTGTGTTGCATATCATTCTCATCAAATCACAGCCTACTTCGCCAAATGGGTGATGATTTAACAAGCGCATTCGCGAAAATAGCCCCATCGTTGCATCAATGTGTACATAACCATAAACATCAATGCCTTCCTTTAAAATCAATACACAAGTACATATTTTTAAACCTGCATATTTAGTTAATATTGCCTGCTAAAATGAATTTATTTTAACTAGGGAAATTGTGTCACTTCTCTTGCGTCCCTTGCAAGCAAATTGTGTCACTTCTCTTGCGTCCCTTGCAAGCAGTCAGGGTATATGCATGGCTCATTGCGAACTGTGTGAAGACCATTTTTTCCTAACAAAGACCGTAATTAATTTGCCAGAATTGTACATAATTATGACATAACATTGAAAGTTGTGCAATGTAACAGCAATATTTAGACTTAGGGATGCCACCCATTAAATAAAATACGGAACGGTTCTGTATATCACTGAAATAATAAATGTTTTGTTTTCTAAATGATCGTTTCCGGATTTGACCATATTAATGACCTAAGGCGTGTATTTCTGTGTGTTATGTTATAATTAAGTCTATGATTTGATATTTGATAGAGCAGTCTGACTGAGCGGTGGTAGGAAGCAGCAGGCTCGTAAGCATTCATTCAAACAGCACTTTCTTGCAATTACCAGCAGCTCTTCCTTGTGCTTCAAGCATTGAGCTGTTTATCACTTCAAGCCTATCAACTCCTGAGATTAGGCTAGTGTAACCGATGTGAAATGGCTAGCTAGTTAGCGGGGTGCGCACTAATAGCGTTTCAATCTGTGACGTCACTCGCTCTGAGACCTTGAAGTAGTTGTTCCCCTTGCCCTGCAAAGGCCGCGGCTTTTTGTGGAGCGAAAAGATGCTTCGAGGGTGGCCGTTGTCGATGTGTTCCTGGTTCGAGCCCAGGTAGGGGCGAGGAGAGGGACGGAAGCTATACTTTTACACTGGCAATACTATAGTGCCTATAAGAACATCCAATAGTCAAAGGTAAATTAAATACAAATGGTATAGAGAGAAATAGTCCTATAATTCCTATAATAACTACAACCTAAAACTTCTTACCTGGGAATATTGAAGACTCATGTTAAAAGGAACCACCAGCCAAATTGAACATGTGTCATTATTTATTTGAGGCTATATTGATTTTATTGATGTATTATATTAAGTTATAATAAAAGTGTTCATTCAGTATTGTTGTAATTGTCATTATTACAAATAAATAAATAAAAATTGTCCGATTACATCGGTATCTGCTTTTTTGGTCCTCCAATAATCGGTATCGGAGTTGAAAAATCATAATCGGTCGACCTCTAGTTTCCACCTCTGAATATTCCCCAAAATATGCAACCCTAATACGAACCCTACATTGTCACAACACAACTGATTGGCTCAAACACATTAAGAAGGAAAGAAATTCCACAAATGTACTTTTAAAAAGGCACACCTGTTAGTTGACACGCATTCAAAGTGACTATCTCATAAAGCTGGTTGAGAAAATGCCAAGAGTGTGCAAAGCTGTCATCAATGCAAAGGGTGGCTACATTGAAGAATCTCAAATATAAAATATACTTTGATTTATTTAAAAGTGACAGTTGGAAGCTCTTTGGCTAATCCTTGGCCTGACCCCCAACCCCAAGAGCACATGGTTCTCATTCCATGTCAAGTTCACACAACTGTCTCAAAGATTTAAAATGGACCAATTTGTTATCATACTATGAACAAATCAATGGTATAGCATCATGGAAATACTCATAGATCTGTATATGTTGCAGAAATAGTGTAGTAAAGTAACACAAAGTAGTATGTCATTATATTGGTCTATTCTAGGGAATGATATTATATTTCTACAACAGACCTTCCATTCATAGTTTGGCTACTACTATTGCAGTAAATTCAGGCAAATGTACAGCGCTAGTCTACTCTTTGTGTGAGTCTCTGCCTATAACAGTGACAGGAAACAAACTTACTATTTCAGCAGCGAGAATTGTTCCCTTTCGAGTCTTCACGTAACACTTCAACTTTTCCAAGCAGCCCGCAGCGACAACGGTCTCAGTATCAGCCATAACTAACTTTAATGTAGAGTTTACCAACAAATTTTAAGGGCTGTATTTCCTTTGCAAGGTTGCAAAACTCAATGAAGACAACTTTGCAGCTAAGTTACAGTTAGTAGAAAAAGTGAACTGATGTTGTCTCCTAACTGCAGGTTAACATTTTGTTTTTCTTCTCTCCAAGTTGGGACTACTTCGAATGAGTGAGTACTTTAAACTACATGGACATAGCAAAACTAAAAAACGAAATAGGAAAGTGCACTTTTAAATTGACTCGCTTGGAGGAAGTAAAGAACGACAAACGGACTAGTATTCTGCCAGCAGCACAAACGATGACGTCACTTTCGTATGGTAACGAGGAAACCTTCAAAATAGAACCCCAATGAAATACACTGTAATAGACTATACATGGGACACATATTGTCTTGTAGAGAGAACATGTCTACCTGTCTCAGCTAAAGTGGATGGGGAATACTCTGTAGGATCTCTACCAACCAAATACAGTGCATTAGGAAAGTATTCAGGCCCCTTGACTTTTGTCCACATTTTGTTACATTACAGCCTTATTCTAAAATTGATTAAATCGCCCCCCTCATCAATCTACACACAATACCCCATAACGACAAAGCAAAAACACTTTTTTTTTAAAATGTCTGCACATTTATAAAAAATGTCAAATGTAAATATTACATTTACATAAGTATTCAGACCCTTTGCTGTGAGACTCGAAATTGAGCTCAGGTGCATCCTGTTTTCATTGATCATCCTTTAGATGTTACTACAACTTGATTGGAGTCCGTCCACCTGTGGTAAATTCAATTGATTGGACATGATTTGGAAAGGCATACACCTGTCTATATAAGGTCCCATCGTTGACAGTGCATGTCAAAGCAAAAACCAAGCCATGAGGTTGAAGGAATTGTCAGTAGAGCGCCAAGACAGGATTGTGTCGACTGCTACACCTGGCTATCAGCGAATACCTTGTCAGGCAGCGAAACTGTTCATTCAGCCTCATTTACTGCCTTTAAAAAACATAGCTGATATGGCTGACTTGCTTCAACAAATGTGGTTTCTACTGACAATTGAGATGTACAAACTATGGCATAAGGGAATGACAAGCGCATAAGTGGCAATCAGTAATTTCGATTAAGACATCAATGAGTGAGCTAGGACGGACATAGTCAATATAACTATTTGTTCAGCTCTTTTGAAATGTACAGTGACAGAATTCAGAATATGGGTCGTTCTTACAGTGTTGTCCCTGTACACCAAGTCAGAACAGTAGGATTAATAAAGGGGGCATTTAAGCAGACAATGAAAGCTCTTACAATATTTGATGATTACATTTCTCTAAAACAGGTTATAGGCTACATGTGCACCACCAAGTCAGAACAGTGGGCAAAAAAGTCTGGCATTCTCTGGATTTATGGTGCTTTCAAACAACTGGGAACGCGGGAAAAAAACTAAGTTGAATCATGATGATGTCAGTGATCTTCAGGTCGTAGCTCTTGAACGAGGCCCAAGTTCCGGATTTACAATTCCGAGTTGGAAGACCATTCAAAACGTACTTTCTCAGTCGGAGCTAGTTCTTTCCCCAAGTTCCCAGTTGTCTTGAACTCACAGATTTCACAGTTCTGAGTCAACAGTTGTTTTGTGCGCAGCACAAATCATGCTTCTTTGACAGCATGGTCATTATTAAGTGCTTATCATTTTAAACTTGGAAAAGAGACCCTTAATCCCAGACTTGGAACCCCACAGCCACTCCACTGAATAGCAGGCTAGTGATTGCATTGCAATGCATGCAGTTAGCTACTCATTCTTTCCAAACCACTCATTGTTGAATTTGCGATTTCCAATTTGTTGTGTAATGTTTATGTCCAATGGCCGATGATCACTGATACATTTTATCTATAATTTCTCTTCATATTTCTCTTCACATGACAAGGATTAAAAAGGATTTGCCAGTAAATTGTCAACTTGATTCATGATGATGACTGCTAGCTTTACATACATTACTTTACATACGTAGTGCAAAAGCTATCCTTGTGACAATCTTGAATAGGGTTATGTGTCATTCAATATGGTTTCAAGTCTAGTGGGTAGAACCAGAAAGCCATAGACCGATTATAAACCGGAAAGATCTACCCTATGCGGTTTTTGTGTGACAAGCCTCTGCTTTGGCAACAGCTTCAAATATGTCCTTGACAACTAGAACTGCCTACTGACAGGCCTGAAAGTTGCAGGCAAAAAGTAACTTCCCGTATGTGCCCAACAGTACTGTTGGCACATACTTGTCCGGCACATACTAGAAGCTACTTTATAGCGCGCACCTTTCTTACCCAGGGGGGATGTGAGCAGTTGTTTTCAGAGCAAACAAGACTGGGAACAGCTGCCGCTATGCTTAGAGATGTATGACACAGAATTCAGAATATGGGTCGTTCTTACAGTGTTGTCCCTGTACACCAAGTCAGAACAGTAGGATTAATAAAGGGGGCATTTAAGCAGACAATGAAAGCTCTTACAATATTTGATGATTACATTTCTCTAAAACAGGTTATAGGCTACATGTGCACCACCAAGTCAGAACAGTGGGCAAAAAAGTCTGGCATTCTCTGGATTTATGGTGCTTTCAAACAACTGGGAACGCGGGAAAAAAACTAAGTTGAATCATGATGATGTCAGTGATCTTCAGGTCGTAGCTCTTGAACGAGGCCCAAGTTCCGGATTTACAATTCCGAGTTGGAAGACCATTCAAAACGTACTTTCTCAGTCGGAGCTAGTTCTTTCCCCAAGTTCCCAGTTGTCTTGAACTCACAGATTTCACAGTTCTGAGTCAACAGTTGTTTTGTGCGCAGCACAAATCATGCTTCTTTGACAGCATGGTCATTATTAAGTGCTTATAATTTTAAACTTGGAAAAGAGACCCTTAATCCCAGACTTGGAACCCCACAGCCACTCCACTGAATAGCAGGCTAGTGATTGCATTGCAATGCATGCAGTTAGCTACTCATTCTTTCCAAACCACTCATTGTTGAATTTGCGATTTCCAATTTGTTGTGTAATGTTTATGTCCAATGGCCGATGATCACTGATACATTTTATCTATAATTTCTCTTCATATTTCTCTTCACATGACAAGGATTAAAAAGGATTTGCCAGTAAATTGTCAACTTGATTCATGATGATGACTGCTAGCTTTACATACATTACTTTACATACGTAGTGCAAAAGCTATCCTTGTGACAATCTTGAATAGGGTTATGTGTCATTCAATATGGTTTCAAGTCTAGTGGGTAGAACCAGAAAGCCATAGACCGATTATAAACCGGAAAGATCTACCCTATGCGGTTTTTGTGTGACAAGCCTCTGCTTTGGCAACAGCTTCAAATATGTCCTTGACAACTAGAACTGCCTACTGACAGGCCTGAAAGTTGCAGGCAAAAAGTAACTTCCCGTATGTGCCCAACAGTACTGTTGGCACATACTTGTCCGGCACATACTAGAAGCTACTTTATAGCGCGCACCTTTCTTACCCAGGGGGGATGTGAGCAGTTGTTTTCAGAGCAAACAAGACTGGGAACAGCTGCCGCTATGCTTAGAGATGTATGACACAGAATTCAGAATATGGGTCGTTCTTACAGTGTTGTCCCTGTACACCAAGTCAGAACAGTAGGATTAATAAAGGGGGCATTTAAGCAGACAATGAAAGCTCTTACAATATTTGATGATTACATTTCTCTAAAACAGGTTATAGGCTACATGTGCACCACCAAGTCAGAACAGTGGGCAAAAAAGTCTGGCATTCTCTGGATTTATGGTGCTTTCAAACAACTGGGAACGCGGGAAAAAAACTAAGTTGAATCATGATGATGTCAGTGATCTTCAGGTCGTAGCTCTTGAACGAGGCCCAAGTTCCGGATTTACAATTCCGAGTTGGACGACCATTCAAAACGTACTTTCTCAGTCGGAGCTAGTTCTTTCCCCAAGTTCCCAGTTGTCTTGAACTCACAGATTTCACAGTTCTGAGTCAACAGTTGTTTTGTGCGCAGCACAAATCATGCTTCTTTGACAGCATGGCCATTATTAAGTGCTTATAATTTTAAACTTGGAAAAGAGACCCTTAATCCCAGACTTGGAACCCCACAGCCACTCCACTGAATAGCAGGCTAGTGATTGCATTGCAATGCATGCAGTTAGCTACTCATTCTTTCCAAACCACTCATTGTTGAATTTGCGATTTCCAATTTGTTGTGTAATGTTTATGTCCAATGGCCGATGATCACTGATACATTTTATCTATAATTTCTCTTCATATTTCTCTTCACATGACAAGGATTAAAAAGGATTTGCCAGTAAATTGTCAACTTGATTCATGATGATGACTGCTAGCTTTACATACATTACTTTACATACGTAGTGCAAAAGCTATCCTTGTGACAATCTTGAATAGGGTTATGTGTCATTCAATATGGTTTCAAGTCTAGTGGGTAGAACCAGAAAGCCATAGACCGATTATAAACCGGAAAGATCTACCCTATGCGGTTTTTGTGTGACAAGCCTCTGCTTTGGCACAGCTTCAAATATGTCCTTGACAACTAGAACTGCCTACTGACAGGCCTGAAAGTTGCAGGCAAAAAGTAACTTCCCGTATGTGCCCAACAGTACTGTTGGCACATACTTGTCCAGCACATACTAGAAGCTACTTTATAGCGCGCACCTTTCTTACCCAGGGGGGGTGTGAGCAGTTGTTTTCAGAGCAAACAAGACTGGGAACAGCTGCCGCTATGCTTAGAGATGTATGACACATGATCTTTTATAAAATGTGTTATTTCACTTAGGCCTGCTTTGCTCTATGCAGAATAGAGTAGTATAGAATTGGAATAGGAATATAATAAAACTGTGTTGTTTGATTGTTCATTAAACCCAAGTATTGGACGATTTTAGATTTTTTTTAAACATATAAAAATAGCTTTGAATATTTTATCAACACTGATTATGAAAAAACATTCATTGAGTTTCAACTGTAGAATTCTGGAAAACAGATATCATGCCGTCATGTGGCAAAGCAGTAGAACTGCATGCGTTTAGAAGGTGGTGACGTGTGCCATGCGATGTTAGTTAGCCGAGTAGTAGGCCTGCTTACCTTATACGCTCAGTGAACCTCATAGTACAACATAAACAATACATATGATCTACAAGATTAGAGACATAGACAAGACATTTAACCTTCAACAGAATAATTTCAAGTTTATTTCATTTTTTATAATATAAGAATACAAAATATATATTTTTCTCTGAATTGTCATAGTCATTATCATAAATACTAATAAGAATACATCATACACTGTCATGGCCGTCAAAGGAAGTAGACCAAAGCGCAGCGTGGTGAGAGTACATATTCCTTTTATTTAGGATGACGCCGACAAAAACAATAAACAATACAAAAAACAACCGTGAAGCTTAAGGCTAAAGTGCCACAAACAAAGACAACTTCCCACAAAGAAAGGAGGGAAAAGGGCTACCTAAGTATGGTTCCCAATCAGAGACAACGATAGACAGCTGTCCCTGATTGAGAACCATACCCGGCCAAAACATAGAAATACAAAATCATAGAATGCCCACCCCACATCACAGCCTGACCTAATGCTCAGGAAGGAGACACGTTCTGTCTTTGAATGTACTTTGGTGTGAAACGTGCAAATCATTCCCAGAACAGAAAAGGACCTTGTGAAGATGCTGGAGGAAACAGGTACAAAAATGTCTATATCCACAGTAAAATGAGTCCTATATCGACATAACCTAAAAGGCCGCTCAGCAAGGTAGAAGCTACTGCTGCGGTTTGCAACTGCACATGGGAACAAAGATCATACTTTTTGAAGAAATATCCTCTAGTCTGATGAAACAAAAATAGAACTGTTTGGCCATAATGACCATCGTTATGTTTGGAGGAAAAAGGGGGAGGCTTGCAAGCCGAAGAACACCAACCCAACCGTGAAGCATGAGGGTGGCAGCATCATGTTGTGGGGGTGCTTTGCTGCAGGAGGGACTGGTGCACTTCACAAAATAGATGGCATCATGAGGTAGGAAAATTATATGGATATACTGAAGCAACATCTCAAGACATCAGTCAGGAAGTTAAAGCTTGGTCGCAAATGGGTCTTCCAAATGGACAATGACCCCAAGCATACTTCCAAAGTTGTGGCAAAATGGCTTAAGGACGACAAAGTCAAGGGATTGGAGTGTCTATCACAAAACCCTGACCTTAATCCAATAGAAAATGTGTGGGAAGAACTGAAAAAGCGTGTGCAAGCAAGGAGGCCTGCAAACCTGACTCAGTTACACCAGCTCTGTCAGGAGGAATGGGCCAAAATTCACCCAACTTATTGTGGGAAGCTTGTGGAAGGCTACCCAAAACGTTTGACCCAAGTTAAACAATTTAAAGGCAATGCTATGAAATACTAATTGAGTATGTAAACGTCTGACCCACTGGAAATGTGATGAAAGAAATATAAGCTGAATATAAGCTGAAATAAATAATTCTCTCTATTCTGACATTTCACATTCTTAAAATAAAGTGGTGATCCTAACTGACCTAAAACATGGAATTTTTACTAGGATTAAATGTCAGGAATTGTGATAAACTAAGTATAATGTATTTGGCTAAGGTGTATGTAAACTTCCTATTTCAACTGTATGTATTTCATTGAGCATATTTATAAGAACTACAGAGAGAGAGAGAAAGAGAGAGATAGAAAGAGAGAGGGAACACAGAGTAAGAGATAGAAAGTCAGGTGTCTCTATACCGCCTGATAAAAAACATTTCAAAAATTAAAGGAATGAACACAAAACTGCATAATGGAATAATATGAATGAAAAACAATATCAGTTTCCATTGTGATGATAACTATAGAAGCAAAATATATCGCTCAATACACACACATCTGTCCTGTTACCATATGGCAATACAGTTTTTCTTCTATCCAAACAGAGGATTGGCAGTACAGCGGGTAGGCCAACCCGATTATTGTAGCACATTTACTTTCTGTGTGATTTGTGTGAAATATATCGGAGCTGCTCTGTGCTGTCACCTTACGATGAGCCAAACATACATCATATTACTTAATATGCTCGAACACTTACAGTGGAAAGAACAAGTATTTGATACACATCATTTGCCTTTTATTGCATCTTCCATCCCTCCCTCCTCTTGTCAACTCACAGATGTACAAACAGAGGAGTGTGGAATTGTGGATGGTGGTCAGGCACCACACTCCCAAATCACAGGGTGGAGTGAGGGAGGGAGAGGGAGAGAGATCAATTACAACTAATGTATACATAAATCCACATAGTCTGTATTCCCTTTGGAAGAGTAACATTAATACAGTATTTCTCAGTCGTTTACTTCGGTATTCTCAGTGTTGCTCCAACATATGTACTGACACTCACCAGCTTCCAGATGCTGTCGGGTGGACCAGCTCACATCTGATTGGCAAAGGAGGTGGGCTGCTGTTCGTATCCCCCCTGCTGATAGTCTCCGCTTCCCTCGGTGTATCCGCCCTGGCCATAGTCAGGCTGGTAGCCTCCCTGGGTGCCGGCATAGGCGTGCGTAGCCCTCTTTCCCAAAGCCTTCCTGACCAAAGGACTCTGGAGCAGGCGCCTTCTCCTGGGAAGGTGCATATGTGCCTCCAAAGGCTGCCATCCAGCCGGTCTCTTTGAACACGAACCACAGGTTTCCTCCCCACAGGATCAAGTTCAGGAAGCTAAACGCCTGGGGGATGAATTGAAAAAAGAAGAAGAAGAAGTCAATATGTAGTAGTACAGGTTTTTTCGGTCATATCCTCAGCAGTCAGCACTTTTACTAAACACACCAATCCTGAAAAACTTACCACAGATGTGTTGAGACCAGAGACAACAGGATCGTGGACTTCACGGCAGCGGTTCTCCGGTTCGTCGCATGCCTCGATCAGTAAGAGTGTGGCGAAATCCTGCACGGAGCCTTCACCGTGTGCTGCCACTTTAAGAGCGCATCAGCAGTAAGGAAGGAGGAAATAAAGACAGCTCGTTCAGCTCTTTGGGGAGGAGCTCTTGGGCGGCGCGACAGTTTGATTGTGTGGGCTGTGCTGCATAAGTTTTGTTTGTTTTCAATCATCGGTGTAATTGCTCTAGGTCATGGTTGTTTTCGTTTGGGACTGCGCCGGCTATGGATCGCATGGATTAGTAGCAACATTGTTGTGAAGCTTTGACATACAAACCAACAAACCATCGGATATTCAAGGAAAACTGCACCGGTTCAAAACACAAATGGAAACTAACCATCATCAAGTCATAATCTTTCTTGAGGAGGAACAAAAATAGAGAGCAGATGAGTCAGCCTCTGTTGTGAAGGGAGTGTGTTCTTATCTGAAGGAAGTTATGGAGAACATGAAGAACTCTCTCACAGGGGAATTACGATTTTTGATTGAACAGACTCAAAAGGACACCGTTAATGAGATGGAAAAAGCACAGAAGGCCACATACCTTCAAATGGAAGAGCTGCACCAGGAGGTAATGCAGGGCTTTCCCTTCTGGACAAATCTTCTGTACCTCCCTCAGGATTTACCTCTGCCACTGGCTTGGCCAGTAAGGGAATAGGAACAGGTAGCACTACAAAAACCCCTCTGAAGATACTGTTAAACAGAACTCCCGTTGCCACTGTCATGCCTCCTCTAGAGAGCTCCCTCCCTATCAAACTAATTTTCCCCACTTTTGGCAGCCCAGAAGATGATGATCCACTGTTTTTCTTATCTACGTGTAATGATTTTCTTTCTATCCGGCCCCTTACTGACTTGGAGGTTCTTGCCACCCTCCGCAGTGTTCTCCATGGTACAGCAAGAGACTGGTGGGAGATAACCCATGAACATGTATCAACCTGGGAGGAGTTTCAAAAAATATTCCTCTCAGAGGACTATGGGGATGAACTGGCAGAACGTGTCCGTAACAGAGGAGTCCAGGGTGAAGCAGAGCCAATACGGGACTTTGCCTTCTCCTATCGCGTTCTATGTAGGAGATGGAAGGCTGACATTACTGAGCAGGAGATGGTCAAACTCCTTCTTAAGAACATGGTTCTCCGCCTTGCTAGTCAACTTCGAGAACGTGTGCAGAATGTGGATGGTCTGGGGACTCAGTTTGAGAAGGACTGGAAGCACCACCTCCAAACTAAAAACCCTGTTCCCTCATCCCAGTATACCCATAACTATCCTGGGGCTAAACCATCTCAGATATTTGTACCCAAGATCCATGTCAAAAGTCCAGTGATATGTTGGAGGTGTAAAGTACAACATCCTCCAGATTCTTGCCCGCTCTATGTCCAGCGTCAGGATTCAGGAAAAGGTCAGAAAGAACAGAGGACCGAAAGTCTAGACAGAAGTGGTGGCTTGCATACAATTGGGTCAGCCTTAATGCCCACCATGAAGCCTTTAGACAGCACAGCTACCTTGTCTGGGTCGGTGGCTGCCTTCACAAACCTTTAGTCCAGGCAGAAGAAGCGACCAGCCAGAAGAAGGTGAACACAGACGTCACAACGAAGTCCTGAGGAGCATCAAGTTATAAATCATTAGCAACATACATCATCATCAATTTCAAATCCTCAACAGAAACGTAATCAATCTCATCATCGTCATCATCATTAACATCATTACCATTACTAGAATATTAATAATAGTAGCAGAGGTAGTGGAATATGGTTTGGAAGATGCCTACTAGATACAAGAAGATCGAAAGACAAACTCACAATCTGGGCTCCCTTGCAGCCTTCACGGTATTTCTCCAGAATGAAAACATACTGTGGTGGAATATTCTAATCAAGTGAGAGAGACTTTTTCATTTCTTCATACAATCATCTTTATTCAATATCAATTAATTATTTCAATAATTAAGACCACTCAGCCCAACAGTCTTGACTGTTGGGCCGAGCAGCCTACCCTTTACAGACCATGTGGATACCAAGAATGCTCAGTCATGGCTGGTTCAACCCCCTCCCATATAGATTGGGGGGCACCATAAGCCACTTTGGGTTGATCCTGTGGTCATCTATCTCTGGTGTTATTTTTAACCTCGTTTTAGTTTCCCAGATTCCAGGATAATTAGGAATACTGAGGTCTTTGTTCTGTTCCTCAAGGCTCTCTCTATCTCGGTGACACCCACCATATCTTATCTATGGAATGCCAGGTGTAGGTTTTTAGGCTCCTCTCAGTTTGTAGGTTCTTAGGCTCCTCTCAGTTCACACAGACATTTGATGAGAACAGAAATGTCTTACTATTAGTTAAGTATATAATTGTTAACTATTAATATCAAACAAATCTGGCAAGGACAAGGGACATACAAAGACAGAGAAGATGGGAATCAGAGAGAGAGAGACAGCGAGAGAGGAAGAGAGATGTCTAATTGGGTTAATATAGATTCATTTTCCATCCATGACGTTTGCAGCCCAGTGGTACTGTAAAAATGACAGACAAACCATATTTGTGCGGGTTCAGGGGGCTACGTGTGACTGAATAGGCTTACTGACCTGAATGGATACTCAAACTCCGCCTCAATGCTCAGGTCACTCTCTGACCGGTTTTTACACTCCACACTGATCTTGAACATGCCAGAGTAGCTGCCACATGTCGAGAAAGCAAAGATGGCAAAGATCTGAAAGATACAGAGGGGGGAAGAGAAGATGAGAAGAGTTAGAGACAGGACGTCAAAGTTAAAGGAAAGTGAAAGAGAAGGGGCTGAACAATTTAGTAGTGAGATCAAAGGAATGGGGGAAAAATAGGGTTGTAAGGATGAGACATGTGGGGAGAAGCAAAATACATCTAATAAATGAGACATGTGGGGAGAAGCAAAATACATCTAATAAATGAGAAATGTGGGGAGAAGCAAAATACATCTAATAAATGAGAAATGTGGGGAGAAGCAAAATACATCTAATAAATGAGACATGTGGGGAGAAGCAAAATACATCTAATAAATGAGACATGTGGGGAGAAGCAAAATACATCTAATAAATGAGAAATGTGGGGAGAAGCAAAATACATCTAATATGTATAGTATGTTTCAGTGTTCAGTGTTTTCTTTATTAAATATCAAGACGAACACAAACCACGCCGCATTTTGGTCCTCCGATCCTTCTCGCCTCTCCTCTTCAGATGAAGAGGAGGAAGACCGTGACATAATAAATGAGAAATGTGGGGAGAAGCAAAATACATCTAATAAATGAGAAATGTGGGGAGAAGCAAAATACATCTATTAAATTGCACTTATACTGGAATGAGTCTTTGGAGATTGTGCTCTGTCTAGGAATTAGCATAACCCTAGTTTGGTCTGAAATAGGTGTTGATGAAAGGAAAGTCCATGCAGTATAATGGCAACCCCCGCTACAGGTCTACTGTTACTGAAGAAGCTGACACTGTGGTTTCACCACCTGCTGTGTCTTCTGCAATCCAATGTTCCACCAATCACAGCAGGCTGTTGACAAAGGCACCCAGAGTGCAAATCAATGTGGCTATATCGCCAGGTTACAGAGCTACACTTGTTGCCATGGTTACCCCGACACCTAAAGTTGTGCACTTGAGGTATTGAGAAAATACAAGAAGTGTAAAATAACATGTTTGGTTGATATGGATGTACTATCTGTTGTACCAAATAAGTTATGATCTACTCTTGGCATCAGGCTACATTACTACAGTAGTAGAGTACTGTAACCCAGCGCTTGTGCACGTGAACGCTTTTCTACTCTCTTACACACACACACACACACACACACACAGATGCATGCTGCGCAAATACATTTGCCATCGCAAATACACGCACACCTGTATACCAACCTGCTCTCATACTCTGGAATACATTGCTGTAAATACTCAGAATATATTTCAACATGGCTTCGTCGAGCCTTCAAATATACACAGATTCATCCACACTTCTCTATTGATGAAAAACGGTACAGATGGTATGCGTAACTAATTTCCTCGTCTCATTTTTATCTACAGCACTAACAGTCACACCTCCTCCACTTCCTCTCCTTATCAACGTGTTTTAATAATGATTGTAGAGGAGTGTGAGGGGAGAGGATGATACTTTTTGTTAGAAGAACAGGCAGATCTAGCACCAGGCTACTAAGCTTTCCCACATCCTTCAACATAGTTACTCTAAATTCACAACGTTTGCCAAATGATCCTCTTGTAAGATTGTAGTCTAGCATTCACAGTAACATAGATGATCATAATTTTCCTTGATCTGCAACAAACAAGAACTTCAAGGCCTGGTTAATTAAGATGCTTTGTCTGTTCACACTGATTTGCTGGTTGCAACAAGCATTACCGCACTGTTATTGCTGTTATTGTTGCCGGTGCGGCGCAAAATTTCAACCAATATGTTATGTGTTTAATGTAACTACTTGTAAACCCATTATAAATCCTTTATAACATACACCTTCATCTTAATTGTTACCAATTTGACTACGGTTTTACTAACAAGAGGTTGAGGTAAAAAAAAAAAAAAACAAGGCAATGAATGGAAAGATGTTGAAGAAAGAGAAGGAGAGGCAGGCTACACACAGTGTCAGAAACTATGGTAACGCTATTGGCAACATTGAATCAAATCAAATTTTATTGGTCACATCCACATGGTTAGCAGATGTTAATGTGAGTGTAGCAAAATGCTTGTGCTTCTAGTTCCGACCATGCAGTAATATCTAACAATTTCACAACAACTACCTAATACACACAAGTGTACAGGAATTCATAGGAATATGAGCATATAGGGGGGAGGAGGCACAGGGAGGTTCCCACTGACATGGTAAATGTTGCAGTGCTCTCACATTAATTCACTACCTGTGCGCTGAGAGTCGGGAAGCAAGTTCAGGGAGTGAGTGTTTTAATAAATAAAATGAAACATAATACAAAACAAGAAACACAAACAACGCACAGATAGGAAACGCCTGGGGAAGGAACCAAAGGGAGTGACATATATAGGGAAGGTAATCAGGGAGGTGATGGAGTCCAGGTGAGTGTCATAATGCACTAATGCGCATAACGATGGTGAGGTGTGCACCATAAAGAGCAGCCTGGTGACCTAGAGGCCGGAGAGGGAGCACACGTGACAGTACCCCCTCCCAGACGCGCGGCTCCAGCCGCAGGACTTCGACCAAGATGACGATCCTGGGGATCAGGAGCAGACCGGTCACCTCTGCCAAGGTGGAGGAATCTGTTGATCCAGCTGAGGCGTGGGAGCATGACGACCTTGAGAGCATACGTGACAGAGAGAGAGCATACGTGACAGTACCCCCTCCCCAGCGCGTTCGGCTTCAGCCGCAGGACGCCAACCACAGGGATGAACCCGAGGATCAGGAGCGGACCGGTCACCTCCGCTAAGGCCTGACTAACCGGCTGTGGTGTGAGAGCCTGATGAACCGGCTGAGACCTCCCCAGTTAACTCGGTCGAGGCACGGGAACCTGTTCACCCAGCTGAGGCATGGGATCCTATCGAGTCAGCCAAAGCATGGGAACCTATCGTTCCCGCTGAGGTATGGAAACCCATCGAACCCGCCGAGGCATGGGAATCCGACAAACTGTCCGAGGCCTCTCAGGTAACTCCAGTTCCGATACCCGGACCCGACATCACCTCCAGAACAAAAAAACACTCCCTGATGCTTCCCTTTGGTGAGGCGTCATTCTATAACGATGTGCGCTGAGAGTCAGGAAGCAAGTTCAGGGAGTGTCTGTTAAGAGAATTTCGTTCTCAATGTTCATAAACTGAACTTCAATTAAAATACTCTGTCTATTACCAAGAATTTGTAAGGTTCTTATTGAAATGAAACAGACCAGTCTACAATAGACAGCAAGGTTCATTTACGAGAGCTCTGCTGTGCATATACAAAGACATTCCTTTTATAATAATATTCTCTTAACATACACACCAACCTTTGGATTTTCTCATGAAGTCTCACCACAGTTTATTACCACTCAGCTGACAGTTCCAGTCTCCCCCAGATACGACAGCTCTGGAGGGGCTCTCCCTGTCCTATCTCCCCAGAGTTACAGCCGGGTCGGTTCAAACATAGGTTAATGCCTCCCTTCGTTCTCTTTCGACACACACATACATTCCTTTCTTATGAACAAACATTATTTATCAATATAGAAAGACAGGGTATAATTCTGTTAGTTATAGTTCTACGTTAAATGTATACATCATTTAGTCATTATTCATAAAAATCATAACAGTGACATAATACAAACTAAGAAATGCGAACAATGCAGAGAAACAATGACGCCTGGGGAAGGAACCAAAGGGAGTGACATACATAGGGCAGGTAATCAAGGAGGTGATGGAGTCCAGGTGAGTGTCATAATGCGCTGATGCGCGTAATGATGGCGACAGTTGTGCGCCATAACGAGCAGCCTGGTGACCTAGAGGCCGGATGGAGAGCACACGTGACACTACCACAATTCAAACATGCACAAACACAAACATAAAAGCAAACAGACACACGAGTATGTCACACATGCAGCTAACTAAAATATATGGAAATGTCTGCTCTACCCAAAATTACAACCAACTAATTGCAGCATTAACGCAAAAATGGAAGAGGCAAGTGTAAGGGGGAGAAGGTAAGGAACTTGTCTGTCGACCCTGCATTAAAGACCAAAATTGGTTAAAGAAAATTGTGATAAACAAAAAAGTATACCAGTTTCATTTAAGGACCAAAACATTTACAGCTGTGCCATATAGATTGCAAAATCGTTGGGAAGAGATTTTCAATGTACCGATTCCATGGCACATGGTTTATGAACTGAACAATGCTGGACTCAATGTTGAGTTTTTCAATGTAAATTATTATTTAAAAAAATCTTGCAACCAATAGAATGTTATAAATATGGGAGATACAACCATTCCAGCTCTGCAGATTTGACTGTTTGGCAGGTTTATGAATGGCTGAAGAATTGCAAAATAACTCTGCAAATAGGACTGCTGGATGATTTGAAAAATCATAGTCAATCGATCAATAATACTTTTAGCAAAAATGTTTCTTTACTTTACAATCTGTAGAGACAATGAGAATAGAAATATTCAAAACTGGGCCTCCCGAGTGGTGCAGCGGTCTAAGGCACTGCATCACAGTGTTGCGGCGTCACTACAGCCTGGGGTTCGACACAACCGGCTGTGACGAGGAGTCCCATAGGGCGGCGCACAATTGGCCCAGCGTCGTCCGGGTTAGGGGAGGGTTTGGCCGGGGGGACTTTACTTGGCTTATCGCACTCTAGCGACTCCTTGTGGCGGGCTGGGCGCCTGCAGTCTGACTTCAGTAGTCAGTTGAAAGGTGTTTCCTTGGACACATTGGTGCAGCTGTCTTCTGGGTTAAGAGAGCAGGTGTTAACCTCTCTAGCGTATGTGGGACGGTAGCGTCCTACCTGGCCAACATACAGTGAGATTGCAGACCGCCAAATTCAAATACAGAAATACTCATTATAAAAATTCAGAAAAGATAAACCTATGTCAAATAGTTGTAAAGATTCACTTCTTGTGAATCCAACCACGGTGTCAGATTTCAAAAATGCTTTACGGCTAAAGCATACCTTACGATTATTTGAGAACATAGCCCAGCAGACAAATCATTACAAACAGTAACCAGCCAAGTAGAAGAGTTACAAGTCAGAAATAGAGAGAAAATGAATCACTTACCTTTGATGACCTTCATATAGTTGCACTCAGACATTCATTTATTCAATAAATGTTCCTTTTGTTTGATAAAGTTTCTCTTTATATCCGAAAACCTCTTGTTTGCGTGTTTTCTTCAGTAATCCACAGGCTCAAACGCAGTCACAACAGGCAGACAAAAAAATCTAAATTGTATCCGTAAAGTTCATAGAAACATGTCAAACGATGTTTATATTCAATCCTCAGGTTGTTTTTAGTCTAAATAATCGATAATATTTCAACCGGACAATAACGTTGTCAATATAAAAGGTAAACAAGAAAAGCGCTCTCTCGGTCGCACGCATGAAAAATCTCTGACACGGCAGGGTCCACTCATTCAGACTGCTCTTACGCATTCATTTTTCAGAATACAAGCTTGAAACAATTTCTAAACACTGTTGACATCTAGTGGAAGGCATAGGAACTGCAATTCGAGTCCTAAGTCAATGGATACTGTAATGGCATTAAATAGAAAAATACAACAACAAAAAATCCTACTTCCTGAATGGATTTTTCTCAGATTTTTACCTGCCAAATCAGTTTTGGAAACTTTAAAGTGTTTTCTATCCAAATGTGCATATCCTATGTTCTGGACCTGAGCAGAAGGCAGTTTAATTTGGGCACGCTTTTCATCCAAAATTTCAAATGCTGCCCTCTACCCTAGAGAAGTTAAGAAGCGTGGTTTGGCTGCTCCTGCTTCGAAGGACGCATGACTCGACCTTGGCCTCTCCCTAGTCTTTTGGGGGGTTGCAGCGAGAAAACAAGATCGTAATTGGATATCACGAAATTGGGGAGAAAACAATAAACAATAAAACCATTTTTGAAAGGTTCAGAACTTTTGTGAAACAGCACAGTTAGAATATATATAGCAAATAGAAATCAAAACTGGATGGTGTTCAGAGATAGATGGGAGGGGTTGAGTGGAACTGAAGGATAGGACTACAATCAAAGAAAAGATAACTATTGAAAAAATATACCGTGTCTGTAAAATGTATATAGTATGTATAAGCTGGAAGTAGAAGCCTAAGTGTTGTTGTCCATTAGTTAACTCCAAATAGGGGAGGGGTGGTAGTTAGTGGAAAATAAAAGGAAAATATATTTGAAGGAAATATATACAGTACCAGTCAAAAGTTGACACACCTGCTCATTCAAGTGTTTTTCTTTATTTTCACTATTTTCTATATTGTAGAATAATAGAAGCCATCAAAACTATGAAATAACACATATGGAATCATGTAGTAACCAAAAAAGTGTTAAACAAATCAAAATATATTTTATATTCTTCAAAGTAGTCACCCTTTGCCTTGAAAGCCGTGCAAACATTTGGCATTATCTCAACCAGCTTCACCTGAAATGCTTTTACAACAGTTCTTACATATGCTGAGAGCTTGTTGGATGCTTTTTCTGAACTCTGCGGTCCAACTCATCCCAAACCATCTCAATTTGGTTGAGGTTGGATGATTGTAGAGGCCAGCTCTTCTGGTACTGTATAGAGATAGATAGATACATGAGAGTGGTGTTGTAAAAATTACTAAATTGAGTAAAAGTGAAGGTATCTTAATAGAAAATGACTCAAGTAAAAGTGAAAGTCACCCAGTAAAATATAAAAGTAAATGGAATGGCTCAAATGTACTTAATAGTAAAAATATAAATTATTTCAAATTCCTTATATTAGGCAAACCAGACCGCACAATGTTCTTCTAAAAAATAAATAATTGATGGATAGCCAGGAACCGCTAAAAGGTGTTATCAGCGCGTTAGAGGTAGATCAAATGGAAAGGAATATTTCTAGTGTTTGTAACACCTGCCATTTGGCGAGACATAGACCCAGTGGCAATGGCGAGACTGAGAATACCCTGTCTGTCTTGTTGAGCTTTGACACAGAGGTTCTACCTGATACGGTCAGGTTACCATGTATTTGTTATTCTGTGAGGGCTAGGTTCCAAACCCGCTGCGGTGCTTTAGTTACCAAGGATTCGGACATATTACAGCAGTGTGTAGAAGGGAGATCCCATGAGGTGTGAAATGTGCAGGAGGGCATAGTCAGAGGGAGTGTACAGTTGGGATAGAGAAATCACTGTGTGTCAACTGTGGGGGTGCCGATGCAGCTGGCCAAATACTTATTTTCCACCATAATTTGCAAATAAATTCATTAAAAATCATACAATGTGATTTTCTGGATTTTTTTTCTCATTTTGTCTGTCATAGTTGAAGTGTACCTATGATGAAAATTACAGGCCTCTCTCATCTTTTTAAGTGGGAGAACTTGCACAATTGGTGGCTGACTAAATACTTTTTTGCCCCACTGTATGTTCTCTTGATAAGTGAGAATTGAACCATTTTCCTGTCAAATGCAACAAGTACTTATGGGTGTCATGGAAAATGCATGGAGTAAAAAGTACATTATTTTGCTTTAGGAATGTGGTGAAGTAAAAGTTGCCAAAAATATAAATAGTAGAGTAAAGAAACCCCCCAAAAAACAACTTAAGTAGTACTTCAAAGTATTTTTACTTAAGTACTGTACATCACTGTATGAGAGTGTCACAGAGCTCCATAAGTATGTAGCCTGCGGTCGGTGAGGGGTCTATACTTCGAAGTTGTCTAACCCCAACCTGTGCAGGTAAATGCCGATGACGTGGTGACCTTACGCCCCTCCCACGCAACCACGATTCAACTCGAGTCATAAAACAAGTAATGGCATTTCTGTAAACTAAATCAAGGGAAGCAAAGCAACTTGTCAAATTATAACATACAAAAACGCATAGCGCATAGACAGGTCTATAATCAATTTTTCAGTTTTTGATTTGTTAAAAAAGTTTGAAATATCCAATAAATGTCGTTCCACTTCATGATTGTGTCCCACTTGTTGTTGATTCTTCACAAAAAAATACAGTTTTATATCTTTATGTTTGAAGCCTGAAATGTGGCAAAAGGTCGCAAAGTTCAAGGGGGCCGAATACTTTCGCAAGGCACTGTATATTTGTGTTCTTTTGTTGAGAAAGTATTTTGTTTACAAAATGCATGATTATTGATTAAAATCACACAATTTAGCTCTGTCCCTCAGTCTACACTCAACCCCGTCACAACAACCAAACTCCGACAAGAAAATGGTCACTCCAGCCTTATGTGCCATCATTAACAGGAAGTGACATCATTCAACAATTTTCAACTGCATGGTACAGAAACAGGCAAGTATCACATTATTTTATATCTGTATTTTGTTGTTTTTTAAAGTCAGGTGGGGATCGTCAAGCTGACCAACTTAAAATAAAGTTGGAAAACTAGTACTTATCTAAATTATACTTTAACCCATAAAAATATACAATATATTAATTTCATCCACACCATGTGGTCTCCTGTCCTTCAACACATGAGGAGCAGAGGCCATTTTGAGCCAAAAAAACTCAATCCCGTCAAATTCAACCCCATCACGTGTCATTGTAAAGGGGTAGTAAACCTGGGACAGGGTTGAGTTATTTACTTTATTTATGAATATTGCATCTAAACAAATGCATTATTCAATATATTATACATTATATCTTGTTTATATTCACTTATAAAACATGCTGTAATGTGTTCCATGTGAACACAAAATATATTTTAAGGCAGGTAGCCTAGTGGTAGGATAGTTGGGTAATGCTCTTAACTTCAGTTGTTCCTTTAAGTGACTCTAGATCCTAAATTACTTAAGGATTATAGTGTATACATGTATATATTCTAAGAATATTTGATTTAACGTTATCCATTGAAACATCTAGGGAATGATGGCACCCACATCAGCAGCAGAAAGAGAAAGGCAGTGTCGATCACGTCAAAATGCTGACCCAGGAAATACCTTGAGAGAGAGAGCGTCAGAGATGGAAAATAAACGTTGAGGCAGAGAAAAAGAACAAGATCAGTGAGAGGAGAGGAAAAGATGACTGAGGAACTTGACCCTCCATGAGACAAACACCTTGTGAAGAGTGCCGATGTTGAACGTGCGATGGAGGTGATGCCAAGCCCGATAAAAGCGGTGCCCTCCATCAGGAAATACACCAGGTCATCACCCTTGCTCCTGGTGAGCTGATGTCTGGTGATGTCAGCTGCATTTGTTCAACAAAGGATGTAATCTGTACATGCTTTAACACACACTACTTCAGTTTCAGGCAGAAGGGCCTGGCTGCTCCAGAACAGCCAGCCAATGAGGAAAATCCACAACCTGTGGACGAAATCCAGTGGGTAAATCCACGTCTTCTTGGGCAGTGGTGTGTAGTGGAATATGATGCTGACCTTTATCCAGGCATCATCTTCGGCATGGATGAAATTAGTGTACAAGTGAAATGTATGCATCGTGTTGGACCAAACAGATTTTTATGGACTTCGAGACGACATCCACTGGCATCAGTTTGATGAAGTCCTTGAGATGATTCCACCCCCACAGCGTGTGACATCCCGCCACGTACTGTACTGTAGAGGTTGAGAGAGATGTGTGGGCCAGACTCTCAGGAAGAGAACCATGAATGAATGAATGTGGTGCTCCTGCGGAGAAGGATCGTCATGGTGACACTAGTGCTGTAGTTACAGCTGTTCTAACATTCTAAATGCCCTTGGAAGATATTTCTACAGTTTGATGACACAAACTTTTCTGATGGAACCTGTTGAATGTTTTTAATTACTCCTAATGCCTGATGTGTTTTTATTTGTTTCAATATTTACTGCTATAGGCCTATCAAATGTAGGGCAGATTATTCTAAATATATGAAATGTCCTTATTACATTTCATTGCATACAATGAAAGGCAGTGTTTCGGGGTAAGTCTTGGAGGGATTTCAGTTTTGATTTGATAGAAATAGATCATCTATAAGATGCAATTAAAAGTGGCATAAATCAATAACTAATTCACCGTTTGTCACAGAAACATTAAACTAGATATGATTTATTCTATACATGTGTAGTATACTTTTACAACCTTTGTTTTGAGGAAAAATATAATATAAACTAATATTTGATATTACAACACTGATGTGTGATACATTTTATATCAACACATAGGTTTTTTGCAAATGTATGCCTCTATTACTACATGATTTAGATTGCCTGAATACTCAACCATGATTAACACCTCAGTTATGTGTACTTCTGTCAGGGTTGTGGTCAAATGCATGTCATTTAAAGTCAATTTAGCAATTGAACAAAAATCAAATTAAATTTGAAAATGTTCCTAATAGCAAAATCATGTAACAGAATTTGGGATTTCCAACTGTAATTCACATGTAAATAAACTTAACCCTGTTTTATGTTTTAATACTGCAGATAGAATGCTCTGTGTGCCAGAGATGGTACCATTCAGCTTGTCTGGGGATGACAAAGAAGGACTTCAGCAAAGCCAAAAGAGGAAATGATTGGAAGGGGCCTCTTTGCTGTTAATTTAGAGACGTATAAATAAATGACTGTTGTGCCTTGTAACTACTTTAAAATGTGGAACTGTTGCACTAAAAATGCAAACATTGATTTGGCATACAATGTAAGATTGTAAACATTGTCTAACTTCATATAGAACAAATTGCAAATGGAATTAACATTAACATTTCTTTACAGTTATTGCAAATAAATGCATATTTTCACTTTTTTCTGCGACAATCATTGAATCAGTCATCTTTAACTGCAATATTTGAGATTTTATGCATTTCTATCAAATAAAAACTGGAATTTCTACACAAAGCAAAGGTTGTAAAAGTATACTAGACATTTATAGAATAAATCATACCTAGTTTGTTGTTTCTGTCATAATCAGTGAAAACGTTGATTTATATAGCCTTATTAAATGCATTTTATAGATGTTATGTATTTCTATCAATCACAACTGGAATGTTTACTAAAAAAAAAGGTTGTAAATAAAAATGTGTGTTTTCTTGAAGGTTTAATATGTACTTAATGTTGTGAAGTGTTCAGAAAATGCATTTAATCTCGTAAAGTGTATTTTTAAAAAGTATTACAGCAGCCCAAGAATAACCCTCCTATCGCAGTAAATGTACTCTTTGTGTGATTCTCTGGCTATAACAGTGATATGGAACAAACTTACTATTTCTGCGACGAGAATAATTCATTTTTGGGTATTGATGTAACCCTTCAGATTTTCCAAGCAGCCCGCATCCATATCAGCCATAACTAACTTGAATGTAACGTTATAGTTTACCAACTAATTATAACGGCTCTATTTCCCTTTGCAAGGTTGCAGAACTCAACGAAGACACAACTTTGTAGCTAAATTAAATTCAGTAGAACAAATGCGGACTGATGATGTCTCTTAACTGCGGGGTTGTCTTCTCACTAAGTTGTAACTATTTCGAATGAATGAGTAGTGGCAACCTCAACTTCCTGGATTTAGAAAAACTAGGTCAACAGAATAGGAAATGACTCCCTTTTTTAAAAAATATGTTAATATTTTTTAATATGTTAATTTTTGTAGTTAGTCACATCTGTGAATGTGGAATGTGTTTTGTTGGTTGATTGAAAAACAAGAAAAATTAAGAAAACTTTAAATTGAAAAAAAATAAATGACCCCCTTGAAGGAGGAAGTAAACACGAGCAAACGGACTTCACCATTCCACCAATGCAGATTTGCCACCAATGCTTCATATTGGACATATCACTGCACTCTACTCTGTAAACTGGTCCTCTCTGTAAACCCGTTGCAAGAACAAAACCTGCGGGCTCTCCTTCACCGCAGCCAACGTGAGTAAAACATTTAAATGTGTTAACCCTCGCAAGGCTGCCGGCCCAGACGGCATCCCTAGCCGCGTCCTCAGAGCATGTGCAGACCAGCTGGCTGAGGTGTTTACGGACATATTCAATCAATCCCTATCCCAGTCTGCTGTTCCCACATGCTTCAAGAGGGCCACCATGGTTCCTGTTCCCAAGAAAGCTAAGGTAACTGAGCTAAACGACTATCGCCTCCGTAGCATTCACTTCCATCATCATGAAGTGCTTTGAGAGACTAGTCAAGGATCATATCACCTCCACACTACCTGACACCCTAGACCCACTCCAATTTGCTTACCGCCCCAATATGTCCACAAACGACGCAATCGCAACCACACTGCCCTAACCTATCTGGACAAGAGGAATTCCTATGTGAGAATGCTGTTCATCGACTACAGCTCAGCATTTAACATCATAGTACCCTCAACTCGTCATTAAGCTCGAGACCCTGGGTCTCGACCCCGCCCTGTGCAACTGGCTCCTGGACATTCTGATGGGCCGCCCCCAGGTGTTGAGGGAAGGAAACAACATCTCCACCCCGTTGATCCTCAACACTGGGGCCCCAGAAGGGTGCTTTCTCAGCCCTCTCCTGTACTCCCTGTTCACCCATGACTGCGTGGCCATGCACGCCTCCAACCCAATCATCAATTTTGCAGACGACACTACAGCGGTAGGCTTGATTACCAACAACGACGAGGCGGCCTACAGTGAGTAGGTGAGGGCCCACGGAGTGTGGTGTCAGGAAAACACACTCAATGTCAACAAAACAAAGGAGATGATCGTGGACTTCAGGAAACAGCAGAGGGAGCACCCCCCTATCCAAATCGACGGGACGCTGTCCGCACAGTCAGCGTGGTGAAGAAGGCGCAACGGCGCCTCTTCAACCTCAGGAGGCTGAAGAAATTTGGCTTGTCACAAAAAACACTCAAACTTTTACAGATGCACAATTGAGCATCCTGTCGGGTTGTATCAGGCAGAGACAGCAAGGGCGGTTTGTTGCTCCAGAGCCTTTCCGTTCACCTTCACACTCCTGGGCCAGACTACACTCAATCATATGACCCACTGAAGAGATGAGTCTTCAGTAAAGACTTAAAGGTTGAGACCAAGTCTGCGTCTCTGACATGGGTAGGCAGACCATTCCATAAAAATGGAGCTCTATAGGAGAAAGCCCTGCCTCCAGCTGTTTGCTTAGAAATTCTAGGGACAGTAAGGAGGCCTGCGTCTAGTGACCGTAGCGTTCGTGTAGGTATGTATGGCAGGACCAAATCAGAAAGATAGGTGGGAGTAAGCCCATGTAATGCTTTGTAGGTTAGCAGTAAAACCTTGAAATCAGCCCTTGTTTTGACAGGAAGCCAGTGTAGAGAGGCTAGCACTGGAGTAATATGATCACTTTTTTTGGTTCTAGTCAGGATTCTAGCAGGCGTATTTAGCACTAACTGGAGTTTATTTAGTGCTTTATCTAGGTAGCCGGAAAGTAAAGCATTGCAGTAGTCTAACCTAGAAGTAACAAAAGCATGGATTAATTTTTCTGCATCCTTTTTGGACAGAAAGTTTGTGATATTTGCAATGTTACGTAGATGGAAAAAAAGCTGTCCTTGAAACAGTCTTGATATGTTCGTCAAAAGAGAGATCAGTGTCCAGAGTAACGCCAAGGTTCTTCACAGTTTTATTTGAGACGACTGTACAACCATCAAGATTAATTGTCAGATTCAACTGAAGATATCTTTATTCCTTGGGACCTAAAACAAGCATCTCTGTTTTGTCCGAGTTTAAAAGTAGAACGTTTGCAGTCATCCACTTCCTTATGTCCGAAACACAGGCTTATAGCGAGGGAAATTTTGGGGCTTCACCATGTTTCATTGAAATGAACAGCTGTGTGTCATCCGCATAGCAGTGAAAGTTAACATTATATTTTCGAATGACATCCCCAAGAGGTAAAATATATAGTGAAAACAAGTGGTCCTAAAACGGAACCTTGAGGAACACCGAAATTTACAGTTGATTTGTCAGAGGACAAACCATTCACAGAGACAAACTGATATCTTTCCGACAGATAAGATTTTAACCAGGCCAGAACTTGTCCGTGTAGACCAATTTGGGTTTCCAATCTCTTCAAAAGAATGTGGTGATCGATGGTATCAAAAGCAGCACTAAGGTCTAGGAGCACGAGAACAGATGCAGAGCCTCGGTCTGACGCCATTAATAGGTAATTTACCACCTTCACAAGTGCAGTCTCAGTGCTATGATGGGGTCTAAAACCAGACTGAAGCATTTCGTATACATTGTTTGTCTTCAGGATGGCAGTGGGTTGCTGCACAACAGATTTGAAGTGAAGTGCTGCTGGGTGTGGACTACAGACTCCCTCCAAAACTAACCATATGCCTAGAAAGCCAGCATCCCAGAGTCGCCTCTTCAATGTTTGATTTTGATTTGGATCTCTTTATGTCCCCATTTGGACTAATCTTCCAAGAGTCCTTAAACATTAAAATACAATTTATAATACAAACACATTTTCACATATAACACACTATTACAAACATACATAATATACTAACATAATGACCCAATAAATACTCAATCTAAAAAAATATTGATTCTTCATCTACTATAGCCCCAAAACATCTCTATGTATTATATTTAAATTGTTTTAAAATAATGTTTAAATGTATATATTAAAAGGTTTCTAGTTCTCAGTTAATTTATTCCATTTCTTTATTGCTCTAAATCTAAATGTTATTTTGCTCATTTCTCTTCTCTGTCTGGATAACGCATAGATGGTGGACAATCTATTCCTAGTATTTACGGAATGCCTGTCTCTTACCAACTGAATACCGTTGTGAATAGAACTTGGCCGTTTTAAATTATGTATATTATGTAATAAAATAAGCATGTTTTTTTTCAATTATCTTGTCGATTGATGACCAACCAAGAACACTGCTCATGACTGCAACAGAAGAACCATATCGCCACCTTAAAACAATCCTTGCTGCTTTATTCTGTGCATTCTGCAGCCTCCTAACTTCACTTGATGATGCATTTCCCCAGACCACCGAACAGTAGTTCACCTGACTCTCAATTAATGCTTGTGTTATTTGCTGAAGAATTTGTCCTGGTAAATATTTAGCTATCCTTCTGATTATGCATGCTGTTTTAAATATATATATATTTTTTTACATAGATTAGTTATTTGAGACGACCATGATAAGCAGTTGTCTAGCTGCACTCCCAATAGTTTGGTTTCTGCCACTTCTTCAATTTGTACTCCTCCCATACTTTATTGTATCCCATGCTGTTTTGGCCTTTTCCTAGTTGAACAGACCAACATAACTTTGGTTTTCTTGGTGTTTAAAACAAGTTTGTTTTGGAAATCTCACTCCCTGATATTCTCCAAATCTCCAGGTAAAGCCTGCTGTACCTGTTTAACCGATTGTCTTGCTGCATAAATTGTAGTATAATTTGTAGCTTGAGTTTCAACTAAGGCATAGGGAAGGTCGTTGGTATATATTAAATAAAGAAGTGGCCCAAGGCAGCTGCCTTGCGGTATTCCACAGTTTAACAAGAGGGGAAGAAAAGGAACCATTGATATAGGTGAACTGTTTCCTGTCAGTTAGATATGACTGCACCCAATTCAACGCTACCTCCTTAAAACCATAATGCATTAATTTGGTCAAAATTATTTCATGATCCACTAAATCAAATGCTGCACTAAAATCTAAAAATAGTACACCCACAAACTTGCCATTATCCATAGCATTGAGCAACTGGTCAGTCATGTCAACCAATGCAGTGGTAGTGGAATGGTTTTTGCGATAAGCATGCTGATTGGCTGTAATCAGATCATTCTTTTCCATGTACTCCCACATTGGTCTACTCACAATACCCTCCAATATCTTACTGAGTGTAGGGAGTAGACTAATTGGTCGACTATTGGCAGGAGTAATGGGTTCTTTGCTGTCTTTCGGAATAGGACACAGATTCGCATACTTCCATACATTTCCATACATCCCCTTTTCCAGTGACCAATTAAATATGTATCTCAGTGGAACTGCAATCTGGGGAGCAGCACAGTGAAGCAATAAATTGTCCATAAGACCATAACCTGTAGATTTACCATCAGGTAACTTGATAGGTGCCTTGCGAAAGTATTCGGCCGCCTTGAACTTTGAGACCTTTTGCCACATTTCAGGCTTCAAACATAAAGATAGAAAACTGTATTTTTTTTGTGAAGAATCAACAACAAGTGGGACACAATCATGAAGTGGAACGACATTTATTGGATATTTCAAACTTGTTTAACAAATCAAAAACTGAAAAATTGGGCGTGCAAAATTATTCAGCCCCCTTAAGTTAATACTTTGTAGCGCCACCTTTTGCTGCGATCACAGCTGTAAGTCGCTTGGGGTATGTCTCTATCAGTTTTGCACATCGAGAGACTGACATTTTTCCCATTCCTCTTTGCAAAACAGCTCGAGCTCAGTGAGGTTGGATTGAGAGCATTTTTGAACAGCAGTTTTCAGTTCTTTCCACAGATTCTCGATTGGATTCAGGTCTGGACTTTGACTTGGCCATTCTAACACCTGGATATGTTTATTTTTTAACCATTCCATTGTAGATTTTGCTTTATGTTTTGGATCATTGTCTTGTTGGAAGACAAATCTCCGTCCCAGTCTCAGGTCTTTTGCAGACTCCATCAGGTTTTCTTCCAGAATGGTCCTGTATTTGGCTCCATCCATCTTCCCATCAATTTTAACCATCTTCCCTGTCCCTGCTGAAGAAAAGCAGGCCCAAACCATGATGCTGCCACCACCATGTTTGACAGTGGGGATGGTGTGTTCAGGGTGATGAGCTGTGTTGCTTTTACGCCAAACATAACGTTTTGCATTGTTGCCAAAAAGTTCAATTTTGGTTTTATCTGACCAGAGCACCTTCTTCCACATGTTTGGTGTGTCTCCCAGGTGGCTTGTGGCAAACTTTAAACGGCACTTTTTATGGATATCTTTAAGAAATGGCTTTCTTCTTGCCACTCTTCCATAAAGGCCAGATTTGTGCAATATATGACTGATTGTTGTCCTATGGACAGAGTCTCCCACCTCAGCTGTAGATCTCTGCAGTTCATCCAGAGTGATCATGGGCCTCTTAGCTGCATCTCTGATCAGTCTTCTCCTTGTATGAGCTGAAAGTTTAGAGGAACGACCAGGTCTTGGTAGATTTGCAGTGGTCTGATACTCCTTCCATTTCAATATTATCGCTTGCACAGTGCTCCTTGGGATGTTTAAAGCTTGGGAAATCTTTTTGTGTCCAAATCCGACTTTAAACTTCTTCACAACAGTATCTCGGACCTGCCTGGTGTGTTCCTTGTTCTTCATGATGCTCTCTGCGCTTTTAACGGACCTCTGAGACTATCACAGTGCAGGTGCATTTATACGGAGACGTGATTACACACAGGTGGATTGTATTTATCATCATTAGTCATTTAGGTCAACATTGGATCATTCAGAGATCCTCATTGAACTTCTGGAGAGAGTTTGCTGCACTGAAAGTAAAGGGGCTGAATAATTTTGCACGGCCAATTTTTCAGTTTTTGATTTGTTAAAAAAGTTTGAAATATCCAATAAATGTCGTTCCACTTCATGATTGCGTCCCACTTGTTGTTGATTCTTCACAAAAAAATACAGTTTTATATCTTTATGTTTGAATCCTGAAATGTGGCAAAAGGTCGCAAAGTTCAAGGGGGCCGAATACTTTCGCAAGGCACTGTACATACATTAACCTGAGCTATATGCAGCCCTTTCCTTATCAAGTGGAGATCAATAGAGCATGTATTCTTTATAGTTGAAGTTGTCATAATACACCACAACACACAAACTCAGATTTGAACATTAAATTAAAATTGCCAGGGAGTTCCTCTAGAGTCCTGATACAATTGCCCGTTGATATAAAGTTTATCCATCACCATGGAGACTTGTTGATTCAGGCAAAGCTTTTCCTTCATGATGGGATATAGTTTTTTTCTCCTTTCATTGATCTCAGTGGGGAAGTGATCATTCATTACAAAATCAGTGTTTCTGAGTTCTCTCCCCATGTTCTTCATCATTTCCTTTTGCTTAAATGTATCAAAACATGCAATAATAGCCCGTGGCCTATTTCCAGAGGCCTTACCTATTCTATGAACTCTGGAGAAAGTGGCATTACGCACAACATCAGTGGGCAGTTTTAGTTGAGTTGACATAAAGTCTCGGACTGTGTCCTCACAGCCTCTGCTTTTGTCATTCTCCGGGATCCCTGAGAATATTAGATTGTTCCGCATTGATCGACACTGTACATCAAGCAAGGTTTCTTTACGTTGTTTGTTCTCCCTTTGCACCACCATGGATTTTAACAAGTCAACATCCATATCAGTAAACCTCTCCCCACTCGCGCCCTCTTACTAGGGGATGGTTTGGTTCCATCGTTGATACCTATTGGCTAACCTGGTTTGGTTTTGTTTTGTTGATTTGGTTGGTTGTCCTTAACAATGCTTGAATCTTCCAAAACCAGCAACATGTTTCTTTGAGTTCGTAAGTATCTCTCGTCAATGAATCGTTTAAGCTCTTCAATGGATTCTGAATCATCCAGCGTGTTTACAGGCAGAGTTAAACACACAAACAAACTGTTCAGCCGCAACTGAAAACCGATGAAAACCTTGTCAGCTTGTTAATGTTGATGTTGAGACTGGTGTTTTGAGGGTACTATTTAATGAAACTGCCAGTTGAGGACTTGTGAGGTGTCTGTTTCTCAAACTAGACACTCTAATGTACTTGTCCTCTTGCTCAGTTGTGCACTGTCGGCTCCCACTCCTCTATCTATTCTGGTTAGAGCCAGTTTGCGCTGTTCTGTGATGAGTAGTACACAGCGTTGTACGAGACCTTCAGTTTCTTGGCAATTTCTCGCATGGACTAGTCTTCATTTCTCAGAACAAGAATAGACTGACGAGTTTCAGAAGAAAGTTCTTTGTTTCTGGCCATTTTGAGACTGTAATTCAACCCACAAATCCTGAAGCTCCAGATGCTCAACTAGCCTAAAGAAAAGGCCAGTTTTATTGCTTCTTAAATCAGAACAACAGTTTTTAGCTGTGCTAACATAATTGCAAAATAGTTTTCTAATAATCAATTAGCCTTTTAAATTGATAAACTTGTATTAGCTAACACAACGTACCATTGGAACACAGGAGGGATGGTTACTGGTAATGGGCCTCGGTACACTTATGTATGTATTCCATAAAAAAAATCTGCCGTTTCCAACTACAATAGTCATTTACAACATGAACAATGTCTACACTGTATTTCTGATCAATTTGATGTTATTTATTTGGACAAAAAAATATATTTTCTTACAAAAACAAGGACATTTCTAAGTGACGCCAAACATTTGAACGGTAGTGTACATGTAAATATTACCTTAATTACCTCTACTAACCCGTGCCCCCGCACATTGACTGTCACGACTTCTATCGAAGGGAACTCATCTCCCTGTTCGGGCGGCGCTCGGAGATCGGCGTCGCCGGCTTACTAGCCCCCACCGATCCCTTTTTCCTTTTCTGTTTGTTTTTGTCTGTGATTTCTTTTCACACCTGGTTTCATTTGTGTTTAATTCTGTGTGTATGAGGGTAATCTGTTGCCTGCTTTAGTTCTTGCGGGATTATACTTGTGGTTGTTGTGCTCGTTTGTATTTGATGTTTGTTGTTTTCACGGTTACGCACTTGTATTTAAAGTGTCTGAACTGTGTTTGTTCCTCGGTGCGGTTGCACGAGTTCTTAGTATCTAAAGGGTAGTTTTGGATTTTTTGTCTGTGCCATTTTTGTATTGGTGGACTACATTATTAAACACGCTTCTCAGACATCCCTGCTCTCCTGCGCCTGACTCCTACACCTCTCAACGAGACGCACGCTATCACATTGACTCGGAACCAGTAACACCTGTATATAGCCCCGCTACTATTATTTTACTGCTGCTCTTTAATTATTTGTTACTTTTATATTTTTTACTTAAACCTTGTTTTTCTTAACTGCATTGTTGGTTAAGGGTTTGTAAGTAAGCATTTCACTGTAAGGTGTATTCGGTGCATGTGACAAATAACATTTGATTGCATTGCATTGCAGTGAATGGAGTGGGTGGAGTAAGGAGTCCCCAACACTGTATTAAACCCGCCGGCGGCGGCAGGAGGGTGGTTTTTGGTGTTGCTCTGATTCACTGTTTGGGATTACTGAAAGTAACAGTATGTGTCATTCAACATGGTTTCATGGGTAGAACCGGAAAGCAGTAGACCTATCTACCCTATGCGGTTTTTGTGTGACAAGTCTCTGCTTTGGCAACAGCGTCGACTATGTTCTTGACAACTAGAACTGCCTACTGATGGGCTACTGGTAGGCCTGAAAGTTGCGGGCAAAAAGTCACTTCCCGTACGTGCCCAACAGTACTGTTGGCGAATACTTGTCGGGCACATACGAGAAGCCGCTTTATAGCGCGCAACTTTCTTACCCAGGGGGATGTGAGCAGTTGTTTTCAGAGCAAACAAGACTGGGAACAGCTGCTATGCTTAGAGATGTATGACACATGATCTTTTATAAAAATGTGTTATTTCACTTAGGCCTGCTTTGCTCTATGCAGAATAGAGTAGTATAGAATTGGAATAGGAATATAATAAAACTGTTGTTTATTGATTGTTCATTAAACCCAAGTATTGTTCGATTTAGAATAATTCCTGTATTTATTCCCAACAGTTGAGATTTTTAAAACCATATTAAAATAGCTTTGAACATTTTATCAACACTGATTATGAAAAAACATTCATTGCATTTCAACTGTAGAATTCTGGAAAACAGATATCATGCCATCATGTGGCAAAGCAGCAGAACTGCATGCGTTTAGAAGGTCGCGTGCCATGTGATGTAGACTAGCCTAGTAGTCGGCCTGCTTAATTTATACCCTCAGTGAACCTCATAATGAGCTCCGGGCACTGCTGAACATAAGCACATAGAGTACAACTGTGTTGTTTATTGATTGTTCATTAATGAGAGGTAAGAGGTGTCGAGGCCTTTGCGCCCAACAAGTGGCGGGAGTCTTTGAAGCCCCATTTGAGGCCCCCTCCCGCTGTTCAATGACCATCCACGGGCATTTTCTACAAGAAATCTGCCTCAAGAAATAAAAGCTTCTCGTGACAACTACTCCTGTTGCCTGCTGAACTGCTGCTTGGATTCCACCTGGCGTTCTGTTCACTGTCTGCCCTGGCCTGTCTCCCCCTGTCTGGTACAGGTACCCCCACCACACTCCCCCCCCCCCCCCCCCCCCCTCCCGAGCTTTCACCCGCCTCCAGCACACATGCACTGTTGGGGCGAGTGACTCTGAACTTACAATGGCTAGCCCCAAGTCGTTATATATATATTTATTTTCTTGTGCATTTTGCTATTTTGCTATTTGCCTCATGACTCCAGCATTCTTCGTTGACTACGAACTTTCTTTACCAAACCGTGGGACAGACTAAGTTTGTTCCCACACTCGGGACTCTGACTCTCTATTGGTTATACAGACTTTTAGCCTCCCGTCCTATTCTAGCGACCTCTCGCCAGCTTTGTATTCATGTTACCTGATGAAATTGCTGTACAATATGATCTTGTTGCCATCTAATGCACATTGAGATGTCATAAATCAGCACTGCAGAGCTCTCCCTGTCCTATGCCGTGCCCTGATTGTATTACTGTTTATGATATCTGGACACCCTGGCCTATCTACTGTCATTAGCCCCAATTCTGACTTGTGCTCTGATATCTGCTTCACTGATTTCTGTTCTCGTAAAAGCCTGGGTTTTCTGCACGTTAACACTAGAAGCTTATTACCTAAAATGGATCAATTGAAAGTGTGTGTTCACAGCTCCAATCCAGATGTGTTGGTCATTACTGAGACATGGTTAAGAAAGAGTGTTTTGAATACTGATGTTAACCTTTCTGGTTATAACTTTTTTGTCAACACAGATCTTCCAAAGGTGAGGGAGTGGCAATCTTTACCAAGGATCACCTTCAGTGCTCGGTTGTCTCCACCAAGTCTGTCCCCAAACAATTTGATTTGCTGGTTTAAGCATTAAACTTTCAAATAGCTCTTTGTTGACTGTTGTTGGGTGCTATCGTCCTCCATCAGCTCCGGCCTGTACCCTACCTGCCCTAAGCTCGCTCCTGGCCCCTTACACTGAGTCTGAATTTGTCCTGTTAAGTGACCTAAACTGGGACATGCTTAAACCACCTGACCAAGTCCTAAAGCAATGGGACTCCCTAAATCTTTCTCAGATTATTACCAATCCCACAAGGTATGACTCCAAACACCCAGAAATTGCTACTCTCCTCGATGTTATCCTCACAAATAATCGTGATAGGTATCAGTCTGGTGTTTTCTGTAATGACCTTAGTGATCACTGTTTTACAGCCTGTGTTCACAATGGCTGCTCAGTGAAACGACCTGTCGTGATTTGTCGTAGACGCTTGCTAAAAAAATGATTGAGCAAGCCTTGCTTCATCAGTTGGCCTCTGTAAAATGGTATAGAATCAGCTTTATCCCCTCTGTTGAAGACGCTTGGACCTTCTTTTTTTATATTTTCAGTGGTATTGTTAACAAACACGCCCCCATAAAGAAAATTAGGATTAAAAACAGTTTCAGCCCCTGGTATGACCATGTTCTTGCAGAGTTACTCCACCTCAAGAATTGTATTTGGCGAAAAGCTTGGCATACGTACACCCAGGCTGACTGGCTCTCGTTCAGGCAAATTAGAAATAAGTGCACTCAGGCTCAAGTTAGTTACTTTAAGGAGCAGTTCTCTCTCTGTGGGTCTAACCCCTTAGAAGTTCTGGAAAACGGTTGGAGAATAAACCTGGAGAATAAACTCTCCTCCTCACAGCTGACCATGTCCCTTAATGTTGATGATGTGGTTGTTATTGACAAGAAGCACATGGCTGAGCTCATTAATCACCAGTTCATTAAGTCAGGATTCCTATTTGACCCAGCAATGCCTCCTTGCCCGTCCAACATTTCCTCATCCCCCACCCCTTCTAATGTGACTATCCCAGATGCTTCTCCCACTTTTTCCCCTGGGCTGCTAAAACAATTCTCCCTTCAGGCAGTCACTGAGTCTGAGGTGCTAGAGGAGCTCCTGAAATTTGAACTAAAAAAAACATCTGGGTCAGATGGTTTAGACCCTTTCTTCTTTAAGGTTGCTGCCCCTATCATCGCCAAGCTTATCTCCAACCTTTTTAACCTGTCTTTCCTTTCTGGGGAGGTTCCCATTGCTTGGAAGGCAGTCACGGTTTGTCCTTTATTTAAGATCAAGCTGATACTAACTGCTAGATTTGAATGGTGCCGAAGGACATGGCTGACGTTTTACATTCTCCCAACCAATGGTGCTATTTTGTTAGTTTCTTTTCGTTTTGTGTAACTTTTTTAAACTTATTTTGTACATAATATTGCTGCTACCATCACTTATGACCCAAAATAACTTCTGGACATCAGAACAGTGATTACTCACCGCGGACTGGAAGAAACTTTTTCCTTTAACGAGTCCGACGAGAAGGATATCCTGCTTTCACTGGAACAGGCCCAGATCCCCGTCATTTCCTTGAAGAAAAGATGCAGGAAAAGGGGTCACAGATCGGGCTGCCTTCTGAGAATCTGTAGGCAAGCGAGTAAACTCTCACTGCCATCCGTTCTTCTTGCTAGCGTGCAATCATTGGAAAATAAAATTGATGACCTACGATTAAGATTATCCTACCAATGGAACATTAAAAACTGTAATATCTTAGGTTTCACCGAGACATGGCTGAACCACGATACGGCTAATATAGAGCTGGCGGGATTTTCCATGCACCGGCAGAACAGAGAAACTACGTCTGGTAAGACGAGGGGTGGGGTTGTGTGTCTATTTGTCAATAACAGCTGGTGCGAGGTATTGCTCGCCTGAGGTAGAGTACCTTATGATAAGCTGTAGACCACACTATCTACCAAGAGAGTTCTCATCGATATTATTCGTAGCCGTCTATTTACCACCACAGAATGAAGCTGGCACTAAGACCGCTCTCAACCAACTCTATAAAGCCATAAGCAAAGAAGAAAATGCTCACCCAGATGCTGCGCTCCTAGTGGCGGGGACTTAAATCAGGCAAACTTATATCAGTTTTACCACATTTTTACCAGCATGTCACATGTGCAACCAGAGGAAAGAAAATCCTAGACCACTTTTACTCCACACATAGAGATGCATACAATGCTCTCCCCCACTCTCCATTTGGCAAATCTGACCATAATTCTATCCTCCTGATTCCTGCTTACCAGCAAAAACTAAAGTAGGAAGAACCAGTGACTCGCTCAATACGGAAGTGGTCAGATTACGCGGATGCTTCACTACAGCACTGTTTTGCTAGCACAGACTGGAAAATGTTCCAGGATTCATCCAATGGCATTTAGGAGTGCACCACCTCAGTCATCGGCTTCATCAATAAGTGCATTGACGAGGTTGTCCCCACAGTGACCGTACGTAGTACATATCCCAACCAGAAGTCATGGTTTAGAGGAAACATCCGCATCGAGCTAAAGGCTAGAGCTGCCGCTTTCAAGGAGCGGGAGACTAATCCGGATGCTTATAAGAAATCCTGCTATGCCCTCAGACGGACCATCAAACAAGCTAAGCGGCTCTGACGCTTGTCGGATGTGGCAGGGCTTGAAAACTATTACGGATTACAAAGGGAAACCCAGAAACGAGCTGCCCAGTGACGCGAGCCAACCAGGCGAGCTAAACGCCTTTTATGCACACTTCGAGGCAAGCAACACTGAAGCATGCACAAGAGCACCAGCTGTTCTGGATGACTGTGTGATAACGCTCTCGGTAGCCGATGTGAACAAAACCTTTAAACAGGTCAACATTCACAAAGCCGCTGGGCCAGACTGATTACCAGGACGTGTACTCAAAGAATGCGCGGACCAACTGTCAAGTGTCTTCACTGACATTTTCAACCTCTCCCTGACCAAGTCTGTAATACCTACATGTTTCAAGCAGACCAGCATAGTCCCTGTGCCCAAGGAAGCGAAGGTAACCTGCCTAAATGATTACCGCCCGTAGCACTCACGTCGGTAGCCATGAAGTGCTTTGAAAGGGTGGTCATGGCTAACATTAATAGCATCCTCCCGGACACCCTAGACCCACTCCAATTCGCATACCGCCCCAACAGATCCACAATTGATGCGATCTCAATCGCACTCCTCACTGCCCTTTCCCACCTGGGCAAAAGGAACACCTATGTGAGAATGCTGTTCATTGACTACAGCTCAGCATTCAACGTCATAGTGCCCACAAAGCTCATCACTAAGCTAAGGACTCTGGGACTAAACACCTCCCTCTACAACTGGATCTTGGACTTCCCGACGGTCTGCCCCCAGGTAGTAAGAGTAGGCAACAACACATCTGCCACGCTGATCCTTAACACTGGGGCCCCTCAGGGGTGTGTACTTACTCCCCTCCTGTACCCCCTGTTCACCCACGACTGCGTGGCCAGACCCAACTCCAATACCATCATTGTTTGCAGACGATACAACAGTGGAAGGCCTGATCACAAACAACGATGAGATGGCCTATAGGGAGGACATCAGAGAACAACAACCTCTACCTCAATGTGAGCAAGACAAAGGAGCTGATCGTGGACTACAGGAAAAGGCGGGCTGAACAGGCCCCCATTAACATCGATGGGGCTGTAGTGGAGAGGGGGTCAAGAGTTTCAAGTTCCTTGGTGTTCACATCACCAATGACCTTTTCCTATTTTCCCCTTCTCCATTTTGCGTAAATTATTATAATGCTCAGAGTAAATACTTGAATTTAGGGGGGTAAATACCCAACCGATGTGCAGTACGAAAAACTAGGCAGCCATTTCCTAAGTTGTGTCACCGGAAGCCGACCATTCCATTCTTGTGGGCCAGCTAAGGAGTATTGGTGTCTCTGAGGGGTCTTTGGGCTGGTTTGCTAACTACCTCTCTCAAAGAGTGCAGTGTATAAAGTCAGAAAATCTGCTGTCTCAGCCACTGCCTGTCACCAATGGAGTACCCAAGGCTCGATCCTAGGCCCCACACTCTTCTCAATTTACATCAACAACATAGCACAGGCAGTAGGAAGCTCTCTCATCCATTTATATGCAGATGATACCCGTTTTATACTCAGCTGGCCCCTCCCAGGATTTTGTGTTAAATGCTCTACAACAAAGCTTCTTTAGTGTCCAACAAGCTTTCTCTGCCCTTAACCTTGTTCTGAACACCTCCAAAACAAAGGTCATGTGGTTTGGTAAGAAGAATGCCCCTCTCCCCACAGGTGTGATTACTACCTCTGAGGGTTTAGAGCTTGACGTAGTCACCACATACAAGTACTTCGGAGTATGGCTAGACGGTACACTGACCTTCTCTCAACGCATATCAAAGCTGCAGGCTAAAGTTAAATCTAGACTTGGTTTCCTCTATCATAATCGCTCCTCTTTCACCCCAGCTGCCAAACTAACCCTGATTCAGATGACCATCCTACCCATGCTAGATTACGGAGACATAATTTATAGATCGGCAGGTAAGGATGCTCTCGAGAGGCTAGATGATCTTTACCATTTGGCCATCAGATTTGCCACCAATGCTCCTTATAGGAAGGACACTGCACTCTATACTCCTCTGTAAACTGGTCATCTCTGTATACCCGTTGCAAAACCCACTGGTTGATGCTTATTTATGAAACCCTCTTAGGCCTCACTCTCTCCTTTCTGAGATATTTACTGCATCCCTCATCCTCCACATACAACACCCGTTCTGCCAGTCACATTCTGTTAAAGGTCCCCAATGCACACACATCCCTAGGTTGCTCCTCTTTTCAGTTCACTGCAGCTAGCGACTGGAACGAGCTGCAACAGACACTCAAACTGGACAGTTTTATCTAAATCACTTCATTCAAAGACTCAATCATGGACACTCTTACTGACAGTTGTGACTGCTTTGCGTGATGTATTGTTGTCTCTACCTTCTTGCCTTTTGTGCTGTCTGTGCCCCATAATGTTTGTACCATGTTTTGTGCTGCTACCATGTTGTGTTGCTACCATGTTGTTGTCATGTTGTGTTGCTACCATGCTGTGTTGTCATGTGTTGCTGCCTTGCTATGTTGTTTTCTAAGGTCTCTCTTTATGTAGTGTTGTGTTGTCTCTCTTGTTGTGATGTGTGTTTTGTCCTATATTTATATATATATTTCATTTTTAATCCCAGCCCGCGTCCCCGCAGGAGGCGTTTTGCCTTTTGGTTGGCGGTCATTGTGAATAAGAATTTGTTCTTTAACTGACTTGCCTAGTTAAATAAAGGTTAAACAAAAATGAATAAAAAATCAACATAGCACAGCATAAACAATACATATGATCTACAAGATTAGAGACATAGACAAGGCATTTAACCTTCAACAGAATAATTTCAAGTTTATTTGATTTTGTTTCACATGGATTCCATAGAATAAGAATACAATGGATATATTGTCATAGTCATGATCATAAATACTAATAAGAATACATCATACACAATAAACACAGCACTATCCAAAGGCGTAAAGAGTATCACAAGACATCATTCACCACTAACAACAGAGTATATGTATTTCATTGAGCATATTTATAAGAACTACAGAGAGAGAGAGAGAAAAAAGAGAGAGCGAGGGAAAGAGAGAGATAGAAAGAGAGAGGGAACACAGAGGAAGAGATAGAAAGTCAGGTGTCTCTACACCGCCTGATAAAGAAAAAATGATCCAAAAAAAGGAATTCATCCAAAACTGCATAACGGAATAATATGAATGAAAAACAATATCAGTTTCCATTGTGATGATAACTGTGGAAGCAAAATCTATCGCTCAATACGCACCTGTCCTGTTATCATTTGGCAATACAGTTTTTCTTCTATCCAAACAGAGGATTGGCAGTGCAGCGGGTAGGCCAACCTGATTATTGTAGCACATTTACTTTCTGTGTGATTTGTGTGAAATATATCGGAGCTGCTCTGTGCTGTCACCTTACGATGAGCCAAACATACATCATATTACTTAATATGCTCTAACACTTATATGCCACTTGCCTTTCCCCCTTCACTTTTGTTCCAGGCTGCTTTTAGTCCAAGAGTCAGACATGCAAAACCTCTTTTGTTTTGAGAGTAAAGGGGTGTTGTGGGGGATGCAGGATTTATGTTTTTACATGGAAATAAGATACTGTTCAGAACACCTCAGTTGGCTATATTAATATGTTAAAAGTACTATCATTATTTCCTATGGCTTGTGTATGGTGTTGAAAACGGCGCACATTGTGCCATACTGATTTTTTTCCGGTGTAAATATTTACATGCGTTATGATCAGACGAGCATTATAAATGGTGATTAAACACGATGACTAACTCTGTCTGATGACTCATCCCTAGACTATATTAAAACAGGAATGGGTTCTGGACCAAATTTTTCAGATGCCGATTTCTAAACTACATTTACAATCCAAAAAAAAAAAAAAGTGATGCCCCTCAACATCCGTTGTCTTCCCTGATTCACAACCTCAAATCATCTCTAAATAAGAGTGCTGAGAGAACACTACGTACAGCAGTTTTTAGGAACAGCATAATATTAGCAAAATACCAAGTGCTACCGTGCTAACTACTTTTTCATTATCCTAGATGCATTTTGGACTTTTTACAGCTTTTAAGAGATTCTCTGGAACAAACATAGCCAAATCGTTGCTTGAGAAATATTTTGATGGAAAAACATAAAACGTCAACGAACACAAGTTGTAATGAATGTAACCCATGTTAAACACACAAATCACTGCTAACACCTCTCCACTGCTGTCACAGTCACAAACTCACTCAGTAATGTTGAACAAATAAAAAAGCGCAATGAGAAAATAGAAAATGAATAAACAAAAACATCAAAATGAGAAATAAAAACGAATGTTGGGAAATAAAATAAACACACAACATAAATATTAGAGCACAATGAGGGTAGAACTATGTGACCTAAACAGAACTGAAATAAATACAATTGAATAACTCTGCGCTCTACATTTGTTGTATAACAACTAATATGGAGTGCACAATTTTTCAACTGTGTACATATATTTATATATTAATATGTTGATATTTACACAGCACAGACAAATACATTCTTAAATACTACTACCATTATTGTCCATTTAAGTGTTATTCCCTTATAAGATTGATCTTTGTAGTTTTTTGTATATTGTATTCAAGTTTTTCCTCATATGACCAAATGGAAAACCCCCTGTTGTCTTCTACAGTTAAATACATCAACAGAAGAAACAGCATGTTACTGTAAGGACCCATTTCCCGCTCACCAAAATAACCCAAACGGACACGGTGTTGCTAAATTCCCCTCCCAAGACCCCACCGTCTTCCATCCCTCCCTCCTCTTGTCAACTCACAGATGCACAAACAGACAAACAGAGGAGTGGGGAATTGTGGATGGTGGTCAGGCACCACACTCCCAAATCACACGGTGGCCCTGGAGAGAGAGAGAGAGAGGAGAGAGAGAGAGCGAGAGAAGGAGAGAGAGAGAGAGAGAGAGAGAGAGAGAGAAGGAGAGAGAGAGAGAGAGAGAGATAAACAAATGAATTACAGCTAATGTATACATAAAGCCACATAGTCTGTATTCCCTTTGGAAGAGTAACATTAACACAGTATTTATCAGTCGATTACCTCGGTATTCTCAGTGTTGCTCCAACATATGTACTGACACTCACCAGCTTCCAGATGCTGTAGGGTGGACCAGCTCACATCTGATTGGCAAAGGAGGTGGGCTGCTGTTCGTATCCCCCCTGCTGATAGTCTCCGCCTCCCTCGGTGTAGCCACCCTGGCCATAGTCAGGCTGGTAGCCTCCCTGGGTGCCGGCATAGGCGTCCCCCTGTTGTGCGTAGCCCTCTTGCCCATAGCCTTCCTGGCCAAAGGACTCTGGAGCAGGCGCCTTCTCCTGGGAAGGTGCATATGTGCCTCCGAAGGCTGCCATCCAGCCGGTTTCTTTGAACACAAACCACAGGTTTCCTCCCCACAGGATCAGGTTCAGGAAGCCAAACGCCTGGGGGATGAATTGAAAAAAGAAGAAGAAGAAGTCAATATGTAGGAGTACAGGTTTTTTCTGTCATATCCTCAGCAGTCAGCACTTTTACTAAATACACCAATCCTGAAAAACTTACCACAGATGTGTTGAGACCAGAAACGACAGGGTCGTGGACTTCACGGCAGCGGTTCTCTGGTTCGTCGCATGCCTCGATCAGTAAGAGGACCTTGTCTGGGTCGGTGGCTGCCTTCACATCCGACAAACCTTTAGCCCAGGCAGAAGAAGCGACCAGCCAGAAGAAGGTGAACACAGACGTCACAACGAAGTCCTGAGGAGCATCAAGTTATAAATCATGAGACACATGCATCATCATCAATCTCAAATCCTCAACAGAAATATAATCAATCTCATCATCGTCATCATCATTAACATCATTATCATTACTAGAATATGAATAATAGTAGCAGAGGTAGTGGAATATGGTTTGGAAGATGCCTACTAGATACAAGAAGATCGAAAGACAAACTCACAATCTGGGCTCCCTTGCAGCCTTCACGGTATTTCTCCAGAATGAAAACGTACACAGAAAGGGCTGCCATGGAGTAGAGGAAGGAGAAAACACCGACGGTGACAAAGAACTCAGCTGAGGAGGAGTAGTCTCCGATCAGGAACAGACGCTCAGGGCTTTCCCCCTTACAGGTTGGGGCATCGAAGTACACCTGATGTAGCCTGGCAAGGACAAGGGACAGAGAAAGACAGAGAAGATGGGAATCAGAGAGAGAGAGAGAGAGAGAGAGAGAGAGGGGAAGAGAGACGTCAAATTGGGTTAATATAGTTTAATATAGATTAATATTCCATCCATGACGTTTGCAGCCCAGTGGTACTGTAAAAATGACAAACCATATTTGTGCAGGTTCAGGGGGTTACGTGTGACTGATTAGGCTTACTGACCTGAATGGATACTCAAACTCCACCTCAATGCTCAGGTCACTCTCTGACCGGTTTTTACACTCCACACTCATCTTGAACATGCCAGAGTAGCTGCCGCATGTCGAGAAAGCAAAGATAGCAAAGATCTGAAAGATACAGAGGGGGGAAGAGAAGATGAGAAGAGTTAGAGACAGGACGTCAAAGTTCAAGGAAAGTGAAAGAGAAGGGGCTGAACAATTTAGTAGTGAGGTCAAAGGAATGGGGGAAAAATAGGGTTGTAAGGATGAGACATGTGGGGAGAAGCAAAATAAATCTAATAAATGAGACATGTGGGGAGAAGCAAAATACATCTAATAAATGAGACATGTGGGGAGAAGCAAAATACATCTATTCAATTGCACTTATACTGGAATGAGTCTTTGGAGATTGTGCTCTGTCTAGGAATTAGCATAACCCTAGTTTGGTCTGAAATAGGTGTTGATGAAAGGAAAGTCCATGCAGTATAATGGCAACCCCCGCTAAAGGTCTACTGTTACTGAAGAAGCTGACACTGTGGTTTCACCACCTGCTGTGTCTTCTGCACTCCAATGTTCCACCAATCACAGCAGGCTGTTGACAAAGGCACCCAGAGTGCAAATCAATGTGGCTATATCGCCAGGTTACAGAGCTGCACTTGTTGCCATGGTTACCCCGACACCTAAAGTTGTGCACTTGAGGTATTAAGAAAATACAAGGAGTGTAAAATAACATGTTTGGTTGATATGGATGTACTATCTGTTGTACCAAATAAGTTATGATCTACTCTTGGCATCAGGCTACATTACTACAGTAGTAGAGTACTGTAACCCAGTGCTTGTGCACGTGAACGCTTATCTACTCTCTTACACACACACGAGCGTGCACATAGACACACTCTCACACATAGGAGATTAGAAAGCCAGCTATTTTTACCACACCCTCCCTTCCCTGCAGGCCAGATCCGATTGGATGGAAAATCCGGCTATTAATCTGACGGAGGTGCTCCTCCATCTGTCGTTAAAGGACGCTGCACAGTCACACACAGTCATGGACGCATGTGTGAGCAGCTGCAAAAATACACACACACGGACAAGTGCACATATCTGTATACCAATCTGCTCTCATACTCTGGAATACATTGCTGTAAATACTCAGAATATATTTCAACATGGCTTCGTCGAGCCTTCAAATATACACAGATTCATCCACACTTCTCTATTGATGAAAAACGTTACAGATGGTACGCCTAACTAATTTCCTCGTCTCATTTTTATCTACAGCACTAACACAGTCACACCTCCTCCACCTCCTCTCCTTATCAACAGGTTTTAATAATGATTGTAGAGGAGTGTGAGGGGAGAGGATGATACTTTTAGTTTGAAGAACAGGCAGATCTAGCACCAGGCTACTTAGCTCTCCCACATCCTTCAACATAGTTACTCTAAATTCCCGTTTGCCAAATGATCCTCTTGTAAGATTGTAGTCTAGCAGTCACAGTAACATAGATGATCATCATTTTCCTTGATCTGCAACAAACAAGAACTTCAAGGCCTGGTTAATTAAGATGCTTTGTCTGTTCACACTGATTTGCTGGTTGCGACAAGCATTGCAACTAGCATCTGCTAACCATGTGTATGTGACCAATAAAATGTGATTTGAGTTGAATTGAAACAAATGATAGTCCCACTAACCACAAAGCAGATGGGATGGCGTATCGCTGCAGAATGCTGTGTTAGCTGTGGAATGCTGTGGAATGCTGTGGTAGCCATGCTGGTTAAGTGTGCTGTGAATTCTAAATAAATCACCAACAGTATCACCAGCAAAGCACCCCCAGACCATCACACCTCCTCCTCCATGCTTCACGGTGGGAACCACACATGTGGAGATAATCCGTTCACCTACTCGGTGTCTCACAAAGACACGACTGTTGGAACCCAAAATCTCACATTTGAACTCATCAGACCAAAGGACAGATTTCCACCAGTCTAATGACCATTGCTCATGTTATTTGGCCCAAGCAAGTCTCTTCTTTTTATTGGTGTCCTTAAGTAGTGGTTTCTTTGTAGCAATTAGACCATGAAGGCCTGATTCACACAGTCCCTTCTGAACAGTTGATATTGAGATGTGTCTGTTACTTGAACTCTGTGAAGCATTTATTTAAAGCTGCAACTTCTGAGGCTGGTAACTTTATTGAACTTATCCATAGTTTTTTTTGGGGGGGGGTTCTTTATTTGACTATTTTCTACATTGTAGAATAATAGTGAATACATCAAAACTATGAAATAACATATATAGAATCATGTAGTAACCAAAAAAGCGTACACATCACGGACAAACTGAATTGGTCTACCCACACAGACAGCGTTGTGAAGAAGGCGCAGCAGGGCCTCTTCAACCTCAGGAGGCTGAAGAAATTTGTCTTGTCACCAAAAGCACTCACAAACTTCTACAGATGCACAATCGAGAGCATCCTGTCGGGCTGTATCACCGCCTGGAACGGCAACTGCTCCAACCATAAGGCTCTCCAGAGGGTAGTGAGGTCTGCACAACGCATCACCGGGGGCAAACTACCTGCCCTCCAGGACACCTACACCACCCGATGTCACAGGAAGGCCATAAAGATCATCAAGGACAACAACCACCCGAGCCACTGCCTGTTCACCCTGCTATCATCTAGAAGGCGAGGTCAGTACAGGTGCATTAAAGCACAGAAAAACAGCTTCCATCTCAAGGCCATCAGACTGTTAAACAGCCACCACTAACATTGAGTGGCTGCTGCCAACACACTGACTCAACTCCAGCCACTTTAATAATGGGAATTGATGGAAATTAATGTAAAATATATCACTAGTCACTTTAAACAATGCTACTTAATATAATGTTTACATTCCTTACATTACTCATCTCATATGTATATGTATATACTGTACTCTATATCATCTACTGCATCTTTATGTAATACATGTATCACTAGCCACTTTAAACAACACTTTGTTTACATACCCTACATTACTCATCTCATATGTGTATATACTGTACTCGGTACCATCTACTGCATCTTGCCTATGCCGTTCTGTACCATCACTCATTCATATATCTTTATGTACATATTCTTTATCCCTTTACACTTGTGTGTATAAGGTAGTAGTTTTGGAATTGTTAGGTTAGATTACTCGTTGGTTATTACTGCATTGTCGGAACTAGAAGCACAAGCATTTCGCTACATTCGCATTAACATCTGCTAACCATGTGTATGGGACAAATACATTTGATTTGATTTGAGGTAGTCACCTGGAATACATTTAAATGAACAGGTGTGCCTTGTTAAAAGTTCAGTTATGGAATTTTTTTCCTTCTCAATGTGTTTGAGCCAATCAGTTGTGTTGTGACAAGGTAGGGGTGGTATACAGTAGATATCCCTATTTGGTAAAAGACCAAGTCCATATTATGGCAAGAACAGCTCAAATAAGCAAAGAGAAATGACAGTCTATCATTACTTTAAGACATGAAGGTCAGTCAATCCGGAAAATTTCAAAACTTTCTTCAAGTGCAGTCGCAGAAATGATCAAGCGTTATGATTAAACTGGCTCTCGTGAGGACCACCACAGGAAAGGAAGATCCAGAGTTACCTCTGCTGCAGAGGGTTAGTTCATTAGAGTTACCAGCCTCAGAAATTGCAGCCCCAAATAAAAGTTTCACAGAGTTCAAGTAACAGACATCTCAACATTAACTGTTCAGAGGAGATTGTGTGAATCAGGCCTTCATGGTCAAATTGCTGCAAAGAAACCACTACTTAAGTACACCAATAAGAAGGAGAGACTGATTGGGCTAAGAAACACGAGCAATGGACATTAGACCGGTGGAAATCTGTCCATTGGTCTGACGAGTCCAAATTTGAGATTTTGGGTTCCAACCGCAGTGTCTTTGTGAGACGCAGAGTACGTGAACGGATGATCTCCGCATGTGGGATTCCCACCATGAAACATGGATGATGAGGTATGATTGTGTAAGAGTGCTTTGCTGGGAACACTGTCTGTGATTTATTTAGAATTCAAGGCACAGTATGACTACCACAGCATTCTGCAGCGATACGCCATCCCATCTGGTTTGCAATTCGTGGGACTATCATTTGTTTTTCAACAGGACAATGACCTAACACACCTACAGGCTGTGTAAGCGCTATTTGACCAAGAAGGAGTGTACTGGGGTGCTGCATCAGTTGACCTGGCCTCCACAACCACCCGACCTCAACTCAATTGAGATGGTTTGGGATGAGTTGGACCACAGAGTGAAGAAAAAGCAGTCAACAAGTTCTCAGCATATGTGGGAACTCCTTCTAGACTTTTGGAAAAGCATTCCAGGTGAAGCTGGTTGAGAGAATGTCAAGAGTGTGCAAAGCTGTCATCAATGCAAAGGGTGGCTACTTTGAAGAATCTAAAACCTAAAATAAAATCTCAAATATTTTGATTTGTTTAACACTTTTTTGGTTACTAAATGATTCCATATGTTATTTCAAAGTTTTGATGTCTTCACTAGTATTCCACAATGTATAAAATAGTGAAAATAAAGAAAAACCCTTGAATGAGTAGGTGTGTCCAAACTGACTGGTACTGTCACGCCCTGATCTGTTTCACCTGTCCTTGTGCTTGTCTCCACCCCCTCCAGGTGTCGCTCATCACCCCCGGTGTATTTATCCCTGTGTTTTCTGTCTCTCTGTGCCAGTTAGTCTTGTTTGCCAAGTCAACCAGCGTTTATCTTCTAGCTCCTATTTTTCCCAGTCTCTGTTTTTCCTAGACCTCTTGGTTTTGACCCTTGCCTGTCCTGACAGAGAACCCACCTGCCTGACCATTCTTCCTGCCCTGACCTCGAACCTGCCTAACGCCCTGTACTGTTTGGACTCGGACCTGGTTACTGAGCCTGTCCTGACCTCGAGACTGTCTAACGCCCTGTACTGTTTGGACTCTGACCTGGTTTATGAACTGTCGCCTGTACCCGACCTGCCTTCTGCCTACCTCTTATGTTACAATAAATATTGGAGCTCAACCATCTGCCTCCTGTGTCTGCATATGGGTCTCGCCTTGTGCCCTTATAGGTACTGTATATATGGGGGGTTGGAAGTTATGCAGACAATTATATTGATGGAAGCCACAATCTATCTATCTGCAATATTAAATCTGACAATATTAAAGCTGATAATATCCCACTATGCCCTCCGACAAACCATCAAACAGGCAAAGAGTCAATGCAGGACTAAGATCGAATCGTACTACACCGGCTCTGACGCTTGTCGGATGTAGCAGGGCTTGCAAACCATTACAGACTACAAAGTGAAGTGCAGCAGAGAGCTGCCCAGTGACACGAGCATATCAGATGAGCAAAACTACTTCTATGCTTGCTTTGAGGCAAATAACACTGAAACATGCATGAGAGCACCAGCAGTTCCGGAAGACTGTGTGATCACGCTGTCCGCAGCCGATGTGAGTAAGACTTTTAAACAGGTCAACATTCACAAGGCCGCAGGGCCAGATGGATTACCAGGACGTGTACTGTGAGCATGCGCTGACCAACTGGCAAGTGTCTTCACTGACATTTTCAAACTCTCCCTGTCCGAGTCTGTAATACCAACATGTTTCAAGCAGACCACCATAGTCAATAGTAATCTACCTAAATGACTACCGACCCATAGAACTCACGTCTGTAGCCATGAAGTGCTTTGAAAGGCTGGTCATGACTCACATCAACACCATTATCCCAGAAACTCTACACCCACTCCAATTTGCTTTACCGCCCTAACAGATCCACAGATGATACAATCTCTATTGCACTCCACACTGCCCTTTCTCACCTGGACAAAAGGAACACCTATGTGAGAATGCTATTCATTGACTACAGCTCAGCATTCAACACCCCAGTGCCCTCAAAGCTCATTAATAAGCTAAGGACCCTAGGACTGAACACCTCCCTCTGCAACTGGATCCTGGACTTCCTGACGGGCCGCCCCCAGGTGGTAAGGGTAGGTAACAATACATCCACCACGCTGATCCTCAACACAGGGTCCCCTCAAGGGTGCGTGCTCAGTCCCCTCCTGTACTCCCTGTTCACTTATGACTGCACTGCCAGGCATGACTTCAACACCATCATTAAGTTTGCTAATGACACAACAGTGGTAGGCCTGATCACCGACAATGACGGGACTGCCTACAGGGAGGAGGTGAGAGAGCTGGCTGTGTGCTGCCAGGACAACCTCTCCCTCAACATGATCAAGACAAAGGAGATGATTGTGGAATACAGGAAAAAGATGACCGAGCACCCCCCCCCCCCCCCCCCTCCCCCATTCTCATCAATGGGGCTCTAGAGGAGCAGGTTGAGAGCTTCAAGTTCCTTGGTGTCCACATCACCAACAAACTAACATGGTCCAAGCACACCAAGACAGTTGTGAAGAGGGCACAACAAAACCTATTCTCCCTCGCGAGACTGAAAAGATTTGGCATGGGTTCTCAAATCCTCAAAAGGTTCTTCAGCTGCACCATAGAGAGCATGGTTGGCACTGGTTGCATCACTGCCTGGTATGGCAATTGGTCGGCCTTCGACTGAAAGGCACTACAGAGGGTAGTGCGTACGGCCCAGTACATCACTGGGGCAAAGCTTCCTGCCATACAGGACCTCTATACCAGGCGGTGTCAGAGAAAGGCCCTAAAGATTTTCAAAGACTCCAGCATCCTAGTTATAGACTGTTCTCTCTGCTACAACACGGCAAGCAGTACCAGAGCGCCAAGTCTTGGTCCAAGAGGCTTCTAAACAGCTTCTACCCCCAAGCTATAAGACTCCTGAACATCTAATCAAATGGCTGCCCAGACTATTTGCATTGCCCCCCCCACCCCCTTTACACTACTACTCTGTTGCTACTCTCTGTTGTTACCATCTATGCATAGTCACTTTAATAACTCTACCTACATGTACATCTTACCTCAATTACCTCGACTAACCGGTGCCCCCGCACATTGACTCTGTCCCGGTACCCCCCTGTATATAGTCTCGCTATTATTATTTTACTGCTGCTATTTAATTACCTGTTACTTTCATTTCTTAATCTCATTTGTATTTTAAAAAAAATAAAAATTTAACTGCATTGTTGGTTAAGGGCTTGTACGTAAGTATTTCACTGTAAGATCTACAGATCTACTACACCTGTTGTATTCGGCGCATGTGACTAATAAAATGTTATTTTATTTGACCCCCCCCCCCCAAAAAAACACACGAGTACAGACACTCTCTGAGTTAGAATCAGCACTGTTTATAAATACCTGCTCATCATATTTTATAGCTGAGTCAGACAAGATTGAAACCACAGATATTCCTAAATAAACGAGGATAAATGGATAACTGAAGTTAATATATTGATTGATACGTGAGTATAAACGGACAATGTAGGACCACAAGTCTAGTCATCAACATGTAAGTACTGTTTGTATGCTCTCAAGCTTATTTCTGCTGCAGAGTTTGGCAGGAACCCAAAGTGTGATGGAACTAACAGCTTCAACCAATCACACCTCCTCTGAGCAAGGGGCAGTGGAGTAGGCAGAAAGCCCAGGCAATACGTCTGCAAATGCTTTAACATATAAACTCATCACACTATACACTCCTACAATCAGCAGCTTTGATGAGCAACACCTGTAACCACTTAGAGAATACTCAAATCAAATCACATTATATTTCTCACATGCGCCTAATATAACCGGTGTCGACCTTATCGTGAAATGCTTACTTACAAGCCCTTAATGAACAGTGCAGAGTGAGAAAATATTTGCTAAATAAACCAGTTTTGTTTTTAAATAACACAATTAAATAACAATAACGAAGATATATACGCGGGGTACCAATACTGAGTCAATGTGCGAGTATTCAGGTTAGTCAAAGTAATTGAGGTAATATGTACATGTAGGTAGGGGTAAAGTGACTATGCATAGATAATAAACAGTGAGTAGCAGCAGCGTAAAAAAAAGGGGGTCAATGCAAATAGTGCAGGTAGACATTTGATGAACTGTTCATCTGTACTGGCTAGAGTGTTACAGATCTGAGGGATACATTATGATCAATTCAATGGATAGCTCAATTGAAGTCCAGCTCTGTCAATGTATTGACCACACAGTATGGAAACTGGTCTTACAGTACAATGATGCACTGAATGAATCACTAAAGCAAATCTGTAAATTGAGCAGTAAACTGTAAATACCAGGTTAAGACACCATAACCCTCTTTCACAAGCATAACCTGGGGCAGGGTGTTGTTATGGTAGACACAGTGGTTAACCACTCACTATACAGCTTTAAGTTTGTTTGGGGAGATTTCAATGTGTCTCCCATCATCCATCAAAACTAGGCTTCGTCAGCACACAGCTCCCAAGAGAGAGTACAACAGCAATGAGTCATACACACGCACACACACTAATGCACACATACACATATACTCTCTCCCATACACACACACTCGCTGTCTCCATCTCTCTCTCACACACACACACACACACACACACACACACACACACACACACACACACACACACACACACACACACACACACACACACACACACACACACACACACACACATAGCTGATTACAAGCATAAGCATGTTTCATCATTGATTCATTCTCAAAGAAACACAAAACAGGGTTGAGGATCCTAAAGCACAAACATATATTTTCCGCACTACACATCTAGGCTATAGTGACAGAGAAGAATCTAGGCTATAGTGACAGTCCATTTATCTCGGAGTAGTACAGAGGGCAACACCCTAGGACTTCTGCTTTCAGAAGATTAATAATTCAAACCAATAACACCCATGTGACCTTCAAATCCATCACACATGCAGAAAATCAGGAATAGCAAGGTGCGTGTGTACTGTACAGGTACTGTATTGCCATATGAATGAACTGACATGACACATGATTATAGGCAGGCTAATCTGTAGTGGATAGACTAAGTAAAATGTATAGTATGGTAAGGTCACAGTAGTTCCGGTGCTTTGGTTTTCCTTCACTGGTTAGTTGGACTTGTCAGGATTCGGTGACAGTGGTGCTGAAAGTGGTGGTGGTGGGGGAGGTTGTGGAGACCCTGCTAGTTTCGTTAGTATCTTTCCCTAAACATCTACCCCCAGAACATAATCAAGCATCTGGTGCAATTACGCAAGGTTTTAGTTCCGGGTTTCCCAGATTTTAGCTAGACCTATCTTAAATGAATTGAATGCAACCGTGGAGCTACATGTGACTTGTAAATGGGTAGAATGCTCTGGTCTGCCTGTGTGCTGCTGCATCCATGGAGGTTAGTTAACCATGTGACCCAGAGAAGCAGCGATGTGATGTTCAAGCACTAGCAGTCCCCCGGGGAAGGACTACAGACAAAGTCATTCTGTCAGATTTGTCCTCTCAGTCTCTGCTGCCCTGTGTTATTCTGTCCTGCTGTGAATTAGAGTAGAACATTGTTTGGGTATCTTCTGATGATAACCTGATGTTGCTTTGTGTATGTAGGTCTATGTGTCTTCTCATAAATTCATCCTATTCTTTCAATCAACCAATTGTCATGGCGTTCTACCAAAGTGAGTCAAAATGGAACATGGAAGGAAGCGACGTTATTACTTTTACCTTCCTCAATGAGGGCATACATTGATTTGTTCTGTTTAGCGACAGTGTGTGTGAGTAAGTGGTGAGTAATAGCTGTGTATCGTCAGCGTGTGTGTGTGTTTGTGTGTGTGCGTGCATGTCTTTGAGTTAGCGTGTGTGTGCTAGTTCTTATGCTGTAATTACAAATAGTTGAGAAAGAAGCGGTAAAGTGCTAGAGAGGTGTTCCTAATTACAAATTGAGTACATAGTACACAGTACATTCATATTTTGTCCAAATTATTACAGTAATTCTTGCTTTACATCATTATTCTCACTGAGATTCATTGAGACTCTTCTTTGTAGAATTGAGATAGACTGTCATCATAGAAGAATAGATATAGCCCTTGGCACAAAACACTTTGGCAGAGGGGTCACACTGTGCCTCCAGTGTTACTGAATAAAGAAAAAAAGAGAACATCAAGAATTGATGTGCATGCCAAGTACATTTTGTGATATTGGCCTGTGGAATGCTTTATCACAGATTCATCATGAATTGTCCATCAAAGATTGTCATGCTGCAGCACAATACAACGGATGGTCGAGGTGTATAATATAGAGCATTGTGGTGATTTTGTAACATGAAGAATTGTAAAGGTAAACAGACTTGTAAAGGTAAGCAAATAGCACTTACAGCGGAGATTCAGATTCAGCACCATGGAGAACGGTCAATTAAAACCTGCGATTTGACATTTTAGAACCCCTGACAGTGGACAGTGCCTGTTTCAGGCGATGCTGTAGGAACGTCAATGGCCACTACTCCCCAGGTTTAAGTTAGGTGTAGGCCTATATTTAATCTTTATGTGCCACTTCCAAAACATGAAATTGTATTTAAAAATAAAAGGTAACACTATGTGATTAGACCTAGGAGTGAGCAACTACACAGCTCGTAAAGAAGCAACTATAGTAACTACACCTAAATGCATGAAATATGGTCACCAGATAGATCACAGGTCAAAAGGTTAAGGTGCTGTGAGAACCATATGGTGGATCAGATAGGCCTACACAACAAACTCCACAGGGGAGGAGACAGAAACAGTGGGCTGGATGATTTGAACAGAGATTTGTAACAGTTACCATGATCGAATTACAGTAACATGGTATAACTGAAACGACATCGAGCTTTCAAGAGAGTAGCAGCAGCGAGTGGGAGGATGGGCAGTGTCATCCGTCTCGCGCTGCCTGTGTGTCGTCACGAGCACAAAGCTTCACGTAGCTTTTTCTGACCTCTGCGTGACAGAAGGACACGTTCTGACACGGTACAGAGACACAACATCACTATAAAAGCGCCTAGCTATAGCATAATATATTAGCCTATCATTTATAGATTTTAAGTGTATTGGTTGAAACCATCACAGTGAGATTTTATGCATGCAATAGTCCTACGTATACTATACTCTCCGTAGACTTCCATACCCACGCATGCACGCAGAAAGGATACGTGCGCGCACTTTGACATCTCACACGCTCACTCCCATCATAAACCAAATAATGAAACATTGTATGAAAACGGTAACTTACCCATTGTAGGATTTTCATAAATCCCAAAGGCTGTTTGATTATGGTGAACTGCCCGGTGGCCACCAACTATCAACACAGAAATCAACATTGTCTTCAGAATTTGTCGAAAAGCTTAGATTCGTTACAAATGAAAACACTCGAATGAGTACTCACAATCATAAGCCGTGCGCACAATCAAGCATCAGGACACATAGGTTATCTGACAAACTCGAATGATCGATTGGATGCTTGTAGTGTGTATGCCTACTGTCGCCTACATGAATTGTCAGCATATATGTTGTTAACCCAGAGTTTGGACTTGTCAATTATTTTCAATGTATTTTTCGGGAGCGGTGATACGATAATCTTTCTCATGCTGTCATTTGTTCGCATGGTCATCACAAAAGGCTAGTACGCTACAGTAATTGTATTGTTTTACTTGGGGCGCGGAGAGGGAAGGAGAGACAGAGCGAGAGAGGGAGGAAGAGCGATAGACTGCCAGTATTAGAATTAGACAAAGCTGCTTATCACACACGTTTCTCTGTTCCCCAACGCTTGACTGACAAGCACTCTACTAGGAATTGAGACAGAACCTAAAGCTCAAGTCACCGGGGTGGGCCCTTAGTTTTTGCTATAATTTGTAAACCCTTGCCATGTGCGGGTGAATGCGCCCCATCAGTCGCAAATGAAAGCGGTGTGTCCGTCTGTGAGCGCCACGCCGAAGCCATAGCCTATCAACTCACCTCGCCATATTTTACTTTTAACCCCCGGTCGGTCTGCCGCCCCTAATAAATTGATGGGCCTATTATAAACCTTGCTACATTTAGAGACGCATCACGTCTTATATTGCGGTATTCACAAAATAGGATCAGTCGCTATTCCTCTTGATTTTCACTCTCCTTTCCACCCTCTGACATAGGCTCCCCTGCATACAACACATAGGCTTAATAGATAGACTACGAGACAAATAACCCCCTCACAACACATTCAGTTAACGATTCTATTAGTTAAATAGCAGTGGCTGTGTGCAGTACAGAGCAATTATCTCTGCATATCCTACTACCAATAGCTGTCAGCTCAAATAATAACCTGGATGTGTTGAGCCTATTTGTCTGCGTGTTTTGAAATGCTGTTAATAAATAATAATAATTGCGCAGAGTATCTTGTTCAATTCTTTGGACTTTTGGACCAGAGTGCTATTTATGAGCCAACCGCTCCACTGCACCAGTCCATTGCTGGTGCAAAATTGGCTAAACCACATGCAATCTATCACGCCTGTATTGCGGTGTTTTGCGGTCAGTGCTCGGCAATTCGTTCACATGAGACGACCACTAGAAGCACTGCATTTCAGACTAACGGTCCGCGGCTTTACAATCACAGCGCGCCCTCCGCCTGTTATGATGATGGTCTATTGTTTCCCCCCAAACCGCTACAGTGTCAAAGTGCGCATTCTGCAGGAGTGCCAAACGATGGCTCATCAGATATTTAAATTAAATGAAAACAATGTTTGATTTTGCTGATTTTCATCCCAGAGCCCTACCTGGTTCACAACATCCATCTTGGCCGCCTGCTTGTCGATAAGAGGATCAGAGGGGTGGGGGGAGGGAGGCGTTACATCCTGAACAGCCCACCGGGGGACGAGGGTAAAGAGATGGGAATAGCTGTAATACGTCACAAACTCGTCGGGGACATCTGGAGCGTAAAGACGTCAGAGAAGTCATTGGACATAGAGTAATGACGAGCTCGACAGCCTGGCCAATCATATGGCTGCATTATCCTAGGGGACTACAGAGATTGCCACAGGGATAACAGAGAGACTACACTAATGTGTGCATGCTTGCGTCTTTTACTACGTTGGTTGGGAGGTGGGCACTGGGCAGGTGTAACATTTCAACATTATATTGTAGAATAAAATCGAGCTGCACTGCCAACAAGTCTAAGCTTCAGGGCTTCAGTTTTGACGCTCATACATCTGTAAACCATTTCACACTGTTTGATACTATTAAGCCTACTACCATTGTGTTTTATTGTCACATTACACCAACATGACAGGCAACGGATCTAAAAGTGCCTAATACATCTATGGAATTATATTCTATCTGCTTTATAACACAGTATTTTGTATCACCTTTCCGGCTGCTCATGATGTGAGAAATCAAACAAGATCTCCAGTAGCCTAGTTTAAGCAGCGGGTGCTGACCATGACCAGGCTTGCAAGTCCTTATTTATCTTCCTTTCTGAAAAACAATAACACCTGAAAATCACCCACTAAGCCAAGTGTTGCCATGGTAATTAAAGAGGAGTTTCTAAATGTAGAATGGAGTGGGAACGAGGAAACACAGATGCTCTCCATCTGCCAGTGCACTAATGAGTCATTATGGAATTCATGTGTTTCTTTTGTGTGCGTTTTGTTCCTTAAGATCACGCTCTATAGTTGTTTAGATATATACAGTGCTTATGTAACAGTACAAGTTTAGACCGTCCCTCGCCCATACCCGGGCGCGAACCAGGGACCTTCTGCACACATCAACAGTCACCCTCGAAGCATCGTTACCCATCGCTCCACAAAAGCCGCGGCCCTTGCAGAGCAAGGGGAACTACTACTTCAAGGTCTCAGAGCAAGTGACGTCACTGATTGAAACGCTATTTAGCGCCCACGCTAACTAAGCTAGCCGTTTCACATCCGTTACACTCACCCCCCTTTTGACCTTCCTCCTTTTTCCGCAGCAACCAGTAATCCGGGTCACGGCACCAATGTAACAGTACAAGTTTAGACCGTCCCTCGCCCATACCCGGGCGCGAACCAGGGACCTTCTGCACACATCAACAGTCACCCTCGAAGCATCGTTACCCATCGCTCCACAAAAGCCGCGGCCCTTGCAGAGCAAGGGGAACTACTACTTCAAGGTCTCAGAGCAAGTGACGTCACTGATTGAAACGCTATTTAGCGCCCACGCTAACTAAGCTAGCCGTTTCACATCCGTTACACTTACCAGATTACAAATAACTACATGCTTACCAGTTATTCAATACAAGTCCTGTCTCCACTATCTTTAATGACGGAATTCCAGTGTCACTAAATTATCTGCATTACAACTTTGAGAAAAAGACATGACACTTTATTAATGTACACACAGAAATACCTGACATTTCAAAGTATTAGCAGTCACATTAAAACAAAACTAACAATTGTTATTATTACGTTTACAAGCTGCTTTCCTCTTGACCGCATATGTACATAAATACTACGTCAAAGCTTCTCACCGAGGAAGACTACGGTGACTGTCATGAGAATCTTCTGTGGCATTTCTGTTGACATAATCATACATGACATGGTTCAAATGTCTAATGCTAACGCTAGGCTAATGCTTCACTGGGCCACTGACACGACACACACAAACCCTGTTTCATGATCTGTAGTTACAACTGGAGCTCACTTGCACAACAGACAAGGTGTTTGTTTATTTATTTGGATTTATGCCTCTGCTTTTAATATATTTCTATGGTCTTAGCAGGGGGATTGTAGGATTTTGGGTTACATAAAGGGACAGCAAATCAAGCTCAGTACAAAATGGAAATACAAGGCAGAAAGTGCCGCTTTTGAAATAGCGATAAATACTTCATGGTAGAATAAGAATTGTAATCCCGTTTGGAAGGCTATAGTACTGTGCACTCTTACATTGGAAATGACTTTTCAAGAGTATTGTGGCCAAACGTCAATAGTTGCTCTATGTATATGCTGTCAAATGTAGCATGGTTATTTCAGGCTCTTGTTCAAGACACACTGATGCTTTCACAACAAAGCCAAATTACCTGAGAAGATCTGGAAGAGAAAATTACCCTGATCAAAGAGACATTGACAGTTTGCTAAGATCAACAGCTTGCCTCGCCATCCTTACCCCCTATGTTGATGTCGACAAAGAGGTAAGGCTCTATATCCTTGCCCTCCAACTCTCCCACCCACCCTCTTCCTCCCACTCCCCTCCCTTCCTCTCTGTTTCCTCTCTCTAGTCTCAGTAGGAAATCACACAGTTCATCTCGTCAGCCAGCTCCTCCTCGAAGCGTCCTATTGGCTGGCCTGCCGAACGGGTCAGCAGGTCTGTGGCTGCGTTCTCCATCTCATCAATGGTCATGTTACATGCGTCCGCGATCTCTCGCTTGGCGAAGTTCACAAACTTTGGGTCTCTTGCATAGAGGCCCAAGCCTTCCGATATCAGGATCTGTGGGAGAGTAAGGAGAGTTGTGAAACAGTGAACACAAATATCTCTCTCTTTCTTTCTCTCTCTCTCTCTCCCACCTACAGCTTACAAGTGTTTATTGAATATTCATAAATAGAGGAACTTTCATGGGGTTTAAATCACTGACTAACTTGCACTGTAGGCAAATTGAAATTCATAACAAAGGTGAATTGAGGTGAATTACTGAGGCTTGGAGTGCTCTTGACTTTTCCACTCACTATTACCCTGATAAGTACTGTATATCCTAAGCAGTAAGTAGCCTTGGGACTTTTATCTTACTCTCATCAGGACATACTATTTCATCCATCACTTACCGACTCCACCAGGCTGTCTGCACTGCCCTTCTCTATGAGGCTCTGGCTGATCTGGGAGGGCACCCTGCCATTGGTGTAGCTCCTGTTCTGAGGGGTGGGCACAGGGAGTGTCGGGGCTCCAGGGTACCAGCCACTGGGCCTGGTTGCAATAGCAGGGAGGCTGGAGGTGGCCTGGGTCCTGTCTCCCCACACCTGCTTGGTGCCCCTGGCCTCATCCACCAGCATCAGAGGGGCGTAGAGCAGACGCCCTCTCTTCGCTGCTGCTGATGATGCTGCCGACACCCCTGCTCCTGGCATCGACCCTGCATGTCCTCCTCCGTTGTTGGCCCAGGAAGCAGAGGACATGGAGGAGGCACTGCTGCGGCGGGAGTCAAGGTTCTGGAGGAGAAGGGAGGACAATGATTAAAATCTTGATTTCTATTATCACATTCAAACGCTTTCAATTCCAAATTTGGCACCAAATCAAAAGGTGTCTCTGATTCATGTGAGCATTGGTTGGCTATTCTTTTGCATGTGTCTGTGTCTTACCAGTCTGGATCTGCATGGGGGCGAGTTACTCTCGTACGTGCCAGGGATGGGGATGTCATCCGCGCTATGCTGTGCCCTCAGACACTGGATGTTAAAGGAGGGCGGCTTGCGACCTGGAAGGGAAAAAACATGGAAATGTACTAAGATGGTCACTGGGTGTTTCTAGTTCTACTGGTGTTGAGGAGAAAGACTGAGATCATGTGATGATTACCTGCAGGAGTGGGAGGAAGAACACGTCTCCGGACATACTGCTCCAATCCGTTACCGTTTCCATTGTAGCCGTTTCCATTGTAGCCGTTTCCGTTGTAGCCGTTTCCATTGTATCCATTTCCGTTGTAACCGTTGCCATTGTAGCCACTCATGCTACTTCCGGTAATGCTACCTCCATTCACACTACCTCCATTCGTACCGCCATTGGAGACGTTCCCATTCATGCCATTTCCATTGGCGTAGGGCACTCCTGCAGCTCTCCCATTGGTGAAGTTAGGAGTAGGACTCTGCATGTACTCTGACTGGATAGGGGATGCTACAGGTTGCTCTTGATACACATGCCTGTGAAGTTGAGGGAACGGGAACACTTATGAATACACACACACACACACACACACACACAGACTCTTCAACCCCTTTCACCCAGATCCTCTTCTCTCCCTTTTCCACTCACCCGTTGTTTGTTGGCATGCTCACTGGGTACTGTGGGTAGTACACCTGCTGTGTAGTGGAAGTTTCACTTCCTCTTCCCTCCATCAATGGCTCTGGTTGAGGTGGGGCAGGGGCTGCCTCTAAAACTATTTGAGGTGCCTCTGGTTCTGGTGGGGCTAACACTATTTGAGGCGGGGATTGAGTAACCACCTGTGGTGGAGAAGCAACATTTGGTGAGGATGCAACTGGGGCTGGTTGAGGCTGGGATGGGGCATTTGGTGGGTTTGCGGCTGGTGCTGGTTGGGGAGGGGATGGATCTTTTGGTGGTGATGCGGCTGGGGCTGGTTGGGGCGGGGCTGGTATGTCTTCTGGTGGAGGGATGGCCTCAGATCTCGTGGGCTGTTCCATCACTACATCAAAGGATGAGAGAGCTGATGCTGGTTTCTCGCTGACTGTCAATGGCTGTTCTGTGACCACGTTGCTGGATATTGTGGGCTCGACGAAGGGCTCCATGAAGATAGTGGTGGTGCCCTCCTCTATGTCAGCTGGCATGTGAGTGGTGGATGGAGTACTTGTGGCAGAGGTGCCAGGATCTTCGAAAACGTTGTCATTCTGGAGGGAGAAGGAAACAAAGAGATTTGCTTTAATATACAGTCAACTGTTTTTGTTGTAAATATTATAAACATTTATTATGCTTACCTATTGTATATGATATTTGCTTATTTGAGCAATGACAAATACAGAGAACAGACCAATCACTTCAGTATATACTATTTTGATACACTAATGACATTCAATCACTTACCTTGAAGAACTCTTCATCCAACTCTCCCTCCACACACTCCTCATCCTCTCCCTCCATTGCCAAGGCCAGATGCAACTCTGGGGCCAGTGCCTGCAGTGACCTGAGCCCTGCCTGATGCAAAAACACACAGTGTGATACACAAACACACACACAAAGACACCAAACAGTAACAACACGTTGTGGTATCCCAGGAGGTCTACCCCGGGGGATGGCAATAGAGGGGAGGTACATGAGGCGACGTTGGCTCCCTCTGCTGGGAAGACGGGAGCTGGGCACCCCGACACAGACATCTCTAAGTGGAGGTAATTAGAGGAAAGTGACAACCAGCCATGGAGGCGAAAAGCAAGGCGCACGGTGGCACACCGCGAGAGAGAACGGGGAGAGACCGACACCAAGTGAAAGGAGAGAAGAAGGACCGAGCCAAACCTCAGTGATTTTCTTTGTTAACCTCTCTTGGGTAGGGGGCAGTATTTTCTGCCTGTTACTCAGGCCCAGAAGCTAGGATATGCATATAATTGGTAGATTTGGATGGAAAAAACTCTAAAGTTTCTAAAACTGTTAAGATTATGTCTGTGAGTATAACAGAACTGATACGGCAGGCGAAACCCAGAGGACAAACCATCCCAAAAACAAAAATTCAGCCTACCACTGTTTTCAATGGCTGTCACTTTTATTATAAGGCAAAATCCTCCCAGATTGCATTTCCTAGGGCTTCCACTAGATGTCAACAGTCTTTAGAAAGAGTTTCATGCTGGTTTTTTGAAAAATGAGCTGGAAAATGTCGTTTTTCTAGGTGGCTCCCATTTTGGCTGTAGTGTTTCCAAACGCGTGGAAGAGAGCGCGTTCTTTGGTATTTTTCTCCGGTAAAGACAATAACGATTCTCTGTCTTAAATTTGATTGTTTATTTACGTATTAGGGTACCTAAGGTTTGATTATAAATGTTGTTTGACTTGTTTGGAAAAGTTTATTATTAATGTTTGCGATTCATTTTGTATGCATTTTGAAAACTGGGTGGATTACTGACTGAAGCGCGCCAGCTAAACTGAGTTTTTGTGGATATAAAGAAGGACATTATCGACCAAAAGGACCATTTGTGATGTATCTGGGACCTTTTGGAGTGCCAACAGAAGAAGATCATCAAAGGTAAGGCATTTATTATATCGCTATTTCTGACTTTCGTGGCGCACCTGCCTGGTTGAAATATGTTTTTCATGCTTTTGCATGCGGGGTGCTGTCCTCAGATAATCGCATGGTGTGCTTTCGCCGTAAAGCATTTTTGAAATCTGACACAGCAGCTGGATTAACAAGAAGTTCAGATTTATTTTGATGTATTACACTTGTGATTTTATGAAAGTTAAATATTTATTATTCAGTTTAAGTTTGAATTTCTCACTCTGCAATTTCACCGGATGTTGGCCAGGTGGGACGCTACCGTCCCACCTGCCCATAAGAAGTTAAGTTTATATTCTGTATTAGTAAAGTTGTTTTTGCGGACTAAAGCCTCCCTGTCTCTGTGTCAACATCTGCATGCTCAACCCAACACCCCACGGTTTACCACATATGGTGGAGAATGCGTGCATCTCAGTAGCTTTGGTGTGGTCGAGCCGACGGAGATTACCATGAAGGAGCTGGTGGCTCAGTTCATCCTCAGCCAGCAGAAGCAACAGGCTCTCCAGGAGCAAGCACTGGAGGAGCAGCACCAACAAAACCGCAGACTGGTAGCGGAGGTAGCCCAGTTGAAGGTTGGGAGGGCTCAGGAGTCTGGCTCGAAAGAAGGTGACGTGGAGTCGTATTTGTGCACCTTCGAGAGGACGGCACAGAGGGAAGGATGGCCCAAGCCCAAGTGGATTAGCCTGTTGGCACCCTACCTCTCTGGGAAGGCCCAGAAGGCCTACTTTGATTTGAACACTGATCAGGCTGCAAATTATGAGCGACTCAAACGTAATGGCAAATGGGATCCTTTATAGCAAAAATCCACCCCCCCCCCCAGACGACATGACAAACCACAGGTCTTAGGAACTTACACAAAGAAAGACTTTACTTCAGAGAGGAATATCCTCTAGCCAGACAGAGTTGTCTATAAATTATCGTTCAGTTTGGTCTCCTAAACAAAGCTCTTATTTCGTCCTTGGTACAAAATACTACCAAGACATTACCCCCACCCTATGATATATATCAAATTGTCATTTAGATACAACCAATTCTAAATACAACCAATCCTGGACAAGCTCACGGAGAGGAGAGTGAGGCTATAGGTTAAGATAGGAGCAACAAAAGAGGGAGCATAGAATGATTCCAGACACTGCCATCCTCCTCTCCCCGATGGGAAAAGTAGGGAGTGACTGGCACACAGACACAGTGGAGCAAAAGATATGTTTACACATGATGACACCTTGACCTCTCCCCTCTCTCCGGCCCAAGCAAAATCTTGACATAGAACAGATACTGCAACCCCGCCACAGTATTATACAAAAATAACATTCTGATGAGAAGTAACTTACAAACATATGATGAATATAAAACATCTTACCTATGTTACCAACCAATTATGATTATTCCCCAACACCCCACTTCGCAATCAAGCAGAATTTATTGTATCAGGTAGTAAAGCATAATGGGGAGACAAAATACTTGTTACTCATACCCAGCCAGTATGTTAGGACTGTGTTGCAGCTTGCTAACACCCACTTGCTTGGGGCACACCTGGAGATGGAGAAAATCAGGGAGCGGATCGGGAACTGGTTCCACTGGACTGGAGTCAAGCACGCCGTGGAGGACTACTGCCTTAGTTGCCCGGAGTGCCAAATCACAGCTCCGAGGGTGCATTATCAAAACCCTTTGGTTCACTTGCCCATTATAGGAGTGCCATTCGAGCGGGTGGCAATGGATCTGGTGGGTCCATTGGTGAAGACCGCAAGGAGACACCAATACATCCTGGTAGTCATGGATTACGCCACCCAGTGTCCTGAGGCAATCCCGAATGGTCTGCCTACCCATGTGAGAGACGCAAACTCGGTCTCAATCTTTAAGTCTTTACTGAAGACTCATCTCTTCAGTGGGTCATATGATTGAGTGTAGTCTGGCCCAGGAGTGTAAAGGTGAATGGAAAGGCTCTGGAGCAACTAACCACCCTTGCTGTCTCTGCCTGGCCGGTTCCCCTCTTTCCACTGGGATTCTCTGCCTCTAACACTATTACAGGGGCTGAGTCACTGGCTTACTGGTGCTCTTTCATGCCGTCCCTAGGAGGGGTGCGTCACTTGAGTGGGTTGAGTCACTGATGTGATCTTCCTGTCTGGGTTGGCACCCCCCCTTGGGCGGTGCCGTGGCGGAGATCTTTGGCTGGTAGTTGGTAGTTGAAGATATCCCTCTAGTGGTGTGGGGGCTGTGCTTTGGCAAAGTGGATGGGGTTATATGTTTGGCCCTATCTGGGGGTATCATCGGATGGGGCCACAGTGTCTCCTGACCCCTTCTGTCTCAGCCTCCAGTATTTATGCTGCAGTAGTTTATGTGTCGGGGGGCTAGGGTTAGTTTGTTATATCAGGAGTACTTCTCCTCTCCTATCTGGTGTCCTGTGTGAATTTAAGTATACTCTCTCTAATTCGCTCTTTCTTTCTCTCTCTCGGAGGACCTGAGCCCTAGGACCATGCCTCAGGACTACCTGGAATGATGACTCCTTGCTGTCCCCAGTTCACCTGGCCGTGCTGCTGCTCCAGTTTCAACTGTTCTTCCTGTGATTAGTATTATTATTTGACCATGCTGGTCATTTATGAACATTTGAATATCTTGGCCATGTTCTGTTATAATCTCCACCCGGCACAGCCAGAAGAGGACTGGCCACCCCACATAGCCTGGTTCCTCTCTAGGTTTCTTCCTAGGTTTTGGCCTTTCTAGGGAGTTTTTCCTAGCCACCATGCTTCTACACCTGCATTGCTTGCTGTTTGGGGTTTTAGGCTGGGTTTCTGTACAGCACTTTGAGATATCAGCTGATGTACGAATGGCTATATAAATACATTTGATTTGATTTGATTTGTTATGCATCAAAAGGTAATTCACGGGAGCTCTTCCATTTATTTAGCAGGGTGGGTAATTCCACGGGAAATCCTGAAGGACCAGGGCACCGCGTTCATGTCTCGTGTGATGTAATCTGTTACGAATAAAACAGGTGAGGACCAGTGTGTACCATCCACAAACAGACGGGCTAGCGGAACTCTTCAATAAGACCCTAAAACAGATGCTGAATAAGGTCATCGAGAAAGATGGGAGGAACTGGGACCAGCTGCTGCCCCACCTGATATTTTCAGTGCGCGACGTACCCCAAGCATGCACAGGGTTCTCCCCCTTTGAGCTCCTGTATGCCGTCGGCCCTGCGGGCTGCTGGACTTTGCCAAGGAGGTCTGGGAAGAGCAGCCGACCCCCCTTCACAGCGTAGTAGAACATGTGGAGGAGATGAGGGAGAGGATGACGGCGATTTGGCCAGTGGTGAGAGAGCACATGGCCCAGGAGCGTGTCTACAACCGGGGGGCCCAACCACAAGAGTTCCAACCAGGTGAGAAGGTCTTGGTGCTGATCCCTACAATGGAGAGTAAATTCCTGGCTATGTGGCATGGGCCCTACGACATCGTTGAGCGGGTAGGTGACGTCAACTATAAGGTCCGCCAACCGGGGCGGAGAAAACCCCTCCAGCTTTAACATGTGAACTTACTGAAGAAATGGTACGCACGCGAGGTGCTGTGCGTAACATGGACCCGGCCACAGCAGGGCCCGCCCTCGGTCGAAGTTGCAACGGGGGAAGACCTCAGCCCGACCCAATGACAAGAGCGCAGAGAGTTGGTCCAGCAGAATACGGCCGTGTTTCCCCCGAGGTGCCGGGGCACACGGCTCTCGTGGAACATCATATCCACACCCGTTTGGGAGAAAAAGTGCGTAAACGGCCATACCGGATACCAGAAGCCCGGAGGTTGGCGGTCCAGTGCGAAGTGACAACAATGCTGGGTACTGGAGTGGGGGTACTGGAGGAATCAAACAATGAGTGGTCTAGCCTCATAGTGTTGGTTCCGAAATCGGACCGAACCGTCCTCTTTGGTAATGACTTCTGGAGCCTGAACGAGGTCAGTAAGTTCGATGCACACCCCATCTGGCAGGTGCCACTGGCAGCAGCCTCCCGGGAGAAGACTGCCTTCTCCACCCCGGGGGGCTATACCACTACCGGGTTCTGCTTTTCAGGCTCCACGGGGCACCAGCGACCTTTCAGTGACTCATGGACCGCGTCCTGCGGCCGCACAGTGAGTACGCAGCTGCTTATCTGGATGATATAATTGTGCACAGTGACAGTTGGGAGTCACATCTGGGTAGGTTGCAGGCCATGGTTGATGCGCTAAGGGATGCAGGTCTGACCGCGAACCTACACAATTGCAAGCTGGGCTACACCGAGGTGGAGTACCTGGGCTATCAAATCGGGAGGGGGAAAAAAATCGCTGCCATTAGGGAATGGCCGGTCCCCTGAACCAAAAGCCAGGTGAAGTCATTCCTGGGGTTAGCAGAGTACTACAGTAGATTTGTACCTAACTTTGCCGCAATAGCTTCTCCCCTCACAGACTTAACAAAGGCATGACTACCCGAGATGGTGCGATGGACGGAGGACACAGAGGCAGCGTTCCAGGCCCTGAAGGATGCGTTGTGTTCGCACACCCTCAAGTATTACCTCCTTGGGAGGAAGTTCACCCTGATCATCAACCTGATCACTTAGAGGAAAGTGCCAAATTAAAGGAGGTCAAATAAAAGGAGCACGGTGGCACACCACAAGAGAGAACGGGGAGAGACCTACAACAAGCGAAAGGAGAGAAAAAGGACCGAGCCAAACCTCAGTGATTTTCTTTATGTTTATTTTCTGTATTAGTGAAGTTGTTTTAAAACCTCTACTGACTGGAAATTGCAGTCCCGAAAACGGTGAAAAATATTCCAAATTAGCTCCATAATATCGACAGAAACATGGCAAACGTTGTTTATAATCAATCCTCAATGTGTTTTTCAAATGTCTATTCGATAATATATCCGTCGGGGCAATTCGTTTTTCAGTAGGACCGATCGGAGTAATGGCTACCTCTGTATTTTACACGAGAATCTCTCTGGGGGCATCAGGTGACCACTTGCGCAATGTAGCCGCCTACGGCTATTCTTCAACATAAATGCGTAAAACTACGTCACCATGCTGTAGACACCTTGGGGAATACGTAGAAAGCGTGATCTGGTTGATAGCACATCCACAGCTCAATAGGGACTCATTGGAACGTAGCGCTTTCAAAATATGGGGCACTTCATGATTGGATTTTTCTCAGGCTTTCACCTGCAACATCAGTTCTGTTATACTCACAGACAATGTCTTTACAGTTTTGGAAACGTTAGAGTGTTTTCTATCCTAAGCTGTCAATTATATGCATATTCTAGCATCTTGTCCTGACTAAATATCCCGTTTAAAACGGGAACGTTTTTTTCCAAAAATGAAAATACTCCCCCTAGAGTCGCAACAGGTTTTAATGGACCAATGCCTCCCTGTCTCTGTGTCAATCTCTGCACGCTCAACCCAACACCCCGCGGTTTACCACAACATGTTAACAGGTAACTAACTGGTATACCTGGAGTGAGTCTTTCTTGTCTTTTCCCTTCTTCTTCCTCTCCCGCTCCTTCCTCTTGCGGAACTTTTTAAAGTAGTCCTGGATCAGGAAGCTGGCATAGAACTTCCCACAAGTCACCTCTTCCCCTGAGTCAGGAAGAATCGCAACAGAGGAGGAGAACAGGGAAAAAAATACATCTTAAACAAAGGGAGGAGGCAAATGGGAAAGTGATAGAGACGAACTAAAAGAGAAAAAAACACAGACAATAGGGAGATACAGAAATAAACCTGTGTTTCTGTAACTTATTTCTGTAAAATGCATAAACTACCATTAGAGTGGTCTGTGTGGTTATACGGTAGCATACGGTAATACATCTGTCTAGTTGGCTGAAATGGCACCTCCTATGGTTTACCTCTAGGGGGTGGAATGACCTCTTCAAGGAGCTTGGGCTTAGTGCGCTTCCATATCTTTTTAATGATGGCCCTGAGCTCCTCGTTGTCCTGGTCAACAGGCCCTAGTGGAGACACACAAGACCTTTAAAAACATAGGAGTAAAGGCCCCAAGCACCACTGCACTAAATAATAATGTGTGAATGATACACTCTGTGTATGTGACTGACCCTCGGTCTTGATCTTGAGTGAGGTTCTGACCAGCGCAAACAGGGTGGCATTGAAGGTGACTGTCCCGTCGCTGTGCAGCGGCACGTTCATAGCAACCAGCCTCTAACAAGACAAGCAAGCAGATGAAATAGAGTCAATATTCACTGCACAATATCTGACATATATCAAACATTCAATTATATAAATATTAGAAGTTAATACGTTTATTATAATTTAATTTATTCAACCTTTAACATTAAAATGTGATCTGCCCTACCTTGCAGGCCACACGATGGGGGCACAGTTTGCCAAAACCAAGGGGTGGTTGGATCCTGCGCAGCATAGTGACCACATCGATATGTTTGATTCGACCCCTGCAATAGAGACAAAAACAGCACAATTAAAGGACCAAATGGGGGAAAGGGATGGACGAGAAGAGAGTAAGAAGTAAAAGGAAGATAGAGGACAGAGATACAGAACGGGTTTCCTGAATAAAGGCCATATCCCATTGATCCTTTTTCAATTTGAAAAGAAAAATCTAAAAAACAATAGAGAGATCTCTTACGTCGCCTCTGGGTCATAATCCGACCAGACTCGTTTGAACTCGTCCAGGTGATGAGTACCCAGTACGGTCCAATCTCTGGTCAGGTACTCAAAGTTGTCCATGATGACAGCAATGAACAAGTTAATGATCTGAGAAGAGGAACACAGAGTGTATCAATCACAGCTGATCTGCTTCAAATTGGCTGCAATCAACATTTTTTTAATGAACCTTTATGTACACAAGTTGGTCTCTTTGAGATGAATTTCTCTTTGGCAAAAGACACCTCTCACAAACAGTTGTCTCACCAGGAAAGCGCAGAGCATGAAGAAGCTGATGAAGTAGATGTAAGCCAGGTTGCTGCCGCACATGTTGTCATCCCCGGGCTCAAAGTCTGACTCGGGGTCACAGGGTCTCCCTGGCAACGCTGCCAACATGATCTCCTGCCACTGCTCTCCGGTGGCACACCTGCAAGAAGAACACACGTTAGGACTAAGGAAAGGAAAGTTGACACAGGAGGAAGAGGAGAGAAGACACAGGAGGAAGGGGAGAGGAGAGGAGATACAGGAGGAAGAAAAGAGGAGAGGAGAAGAGAAGAGAGGAGAGGAGAGGAGAGGAGAGGAGAGGAGAGGAGATGAAAGGTTGAAGAGGAGAGAAAAATAAGAGCAGAAATGGAAGTGGAGAGCTGGGGGAGAAAAATAGACTGTGGTTGAGCTTCTAACTATCTACTATTTACCTCTTTGTCCTGCAAAACTCACCTGAAGAGCAGCAGGACAGACATGAAGAAGGTCTGGAAGTTGTTGTTCCTGTTGATATGTGAGTTGTCATCTATAGCAATCTTTCCAAATGTCTGCAAAAGGTTAGAGCATAGGTCATATTGTCACCAGCTGCATTTTAAAGACTTAAGAAAGGGATACAATGAATGGAAGGAGACCCACCTGCATGCCGATCACAGCGTAGATGAAGAAAATCATTGCAATAAGTAGACCGACATATGGCAAGGCCTGTGAACGAGGGGGATGTATAGACATACATTTTCTTTAACAAATATAAATTATACACCAGTGTCTGTCTGTCTCTGTCTGTGTGTCTTGACATCTGTTTGAACCTAGCACTGACCTGGAGGGACTTGACAAAAGTCCAGAGAAGGGTTCGAATGCCCTCCCCTTTGCTGAGCAGCTTGACCAATCGCAAGACTCGGAACAAACGAAAGAATGTGATGGACACTTTTCCGCTTTCCTTCTTGGCCACGGGCGGTGCTCCGGGTACGGCTACAGCCGCAGCTTGGGCTGCGGCCTCGATTGCCTGGAGAGAAACACAGAGGTTTAGAGAACAGCTGCTTGTTTCCACACTATTCATGGATAGACAGGGGAAAGGAAATACGATACTTTTTTCAAATGAGAGAGAGAGGGACAGATAGTGACAGAGATAAAGAAAGAGAGAAAGAGAGAGAGAGAAAGAAAGAGAGAGAGAGATACTTGTTTTTCCTGTTGTGGTCTTACTTCAACATCCTCGTCCCCTCCCTGGATTGATGAGAAGTTTCAAAGATACCAGAGACAAGGAAGAAAACAGAAAATATACATAAGATATCATTTAGTATTTGACAGAACACACACAAGCGCTTTATAAAGCTATGTGTTTGTTAGACAGAGATGTTACAATGAATAACTGTACACAAACCGTTTTGCAGGCTTATATTGCAAGCCTTTTCTAAGTATCACGTTTCCCTGAAGTAAAGAGAAGGGTTGAAGATGGAAGAGATGAGGAAACATGAAGCAGCTAAAGGAGAGACAGAGAGAGTACTCACACTGAGCTCCGAGACCACGATGTCTAGCACACTGCCCACAACGATCAGAGCGTCGAAGGAGTTCCAGGCATCGATGAAATATTGCTGGATACACAGACACACACAAAGACCGTCAATAGTATGGAACATTAGAACGTGGTATTGGAACATTAGAGCGTGGTATCGGAACATTAACGTGGGGCGGCAGGGTAGCCTAGTGGTTAGAGCGTTGGACTAGTAACTAGAAAGGTTGCAAGTTCAAATCCCCGAGCTGACAAGGTACAAATCTGCCATTCTGCCACTGAACAGGCAGTTAACCCACTGTTCCTAGGCCGTCATTGAAAATAAGAATTTGTTCTTAACTGACTTGCCTAGTTAAAATGTTTACAAAAATGTGAACATGGTATTGGAACATCAGAACATTAGAACACAGTATTTATATCAACATGTGTCCAGTGAACGCCTGTTGAACTCACATGTGTTCTGAGAGCCAGTAGCTTGATGATCATCTCTATGGTAAATAGGGCTGTGAAGATCAAGTTGAGGATGTCCATCACAGAGTTGAATATTTTAGACTGCTCATAATGCTGCAGGGAGAGGACATTCATTTACTTGAATTTGAATTTATCTTCCTCGTGATAAACTATGTAAAATATTTCCAATCATTTTCTAGAAAAACGATTTACAATCTTATTCCTGTTGTAATACACATGATGTGGTACATTATGATTATTGTACCTGCACAGCCAAGGTGAGGGTGTTGAGAAGAATTAAGACAAACATGATGTACTCAAACTGGCTGGAGGCGATGATCTTCCAGAACTTCAGCTGGGACGGGTTTCTGGGAATGTAGATCTTGATGGGCTTGGCTTTCAGAGCGTACTGCACGCACTGTCTCTGTGGAGGGCAGGACAGGAGACACAGGGAAGGTGGGAAGTGAAGTGAAAACTCGCAATATCAGTAGACTGAAGGGCTTTCACATGATAATAAGGTACAGTAGCTTTGTGATTATGATGAGTGTCGTAATAAGTTATTCAAGGAAAACAACTAACTTGATTTTTGTTCAGTTCGCAGTTTTTGAACTCCGATTCTCCCTGTTCACGGAACGTGATGATGACGAAGCCCACGAAGATGTTCATCATGAAGAAGGCGATGATGATGATGTAGATGATGAAGAATATGGAGATTTCCACACGGTAGTTGTAGATAGGGCCGTGGTTCGCAGCATTGGCGTCGATGGCCTTGTACAGCAGCCTACGAGTTTATAATAAGAGATATTTACACAAGAACAACAGCTTTACTGAATAAACAGATAGTCATCGTATGTACTCATGCATGGTCTTGGTACTCACTGTGGCCAGCCTTCAAATGTAGACACAGTGAACAGGGCCAGCATGCCCTGCAGCACATTGTCAAAGTTGAATTCACTGTTTTGCCATTTCCTCTCTCTCACCATAGGGTGATTCATATCACCATCCTTATACACCACAAACGTCCCCCTAAAACACAAAACGCACGCACACACACACACACACACACACACAAAGCTATGCTTATTAGTAATACAATATAGTATGTAATGACAGGAATTTGAGTGAGGCATTGGCTAAGAGAAAGACAAAATAAAAGACCAAAAATAAAGTCTTACATGCACTCATATGGAGTGTGTTTAGCTTCATCGGTGCAACTGTAGAATCTTCCCTGTAACACACAGAGCAGACAAACATGACTTTATAATGAGAAGGCACCACACGGAGTGTTTTCAAAAAAGCAATGACCAAGTACCTTGAAGAGCTGCACTCCAATACAAGCAAACATGAACTGGAGGAGCGTTGTGACGATCAAGATGTTTCCGATGGTTTTGATTGCCACAAACACGCACTGCACTACGTTCTGTCAGCAAAAGCGCAGACACAAGAGCACGTTTGTACAGTTATTTGAGAGAGAGAGAGAGCGAGAGAGAGCGAGAGAGAGCGAGAGAGAGACAGAGAGAGAGAGAGAGAGAGAGAGACAGAGAGAGAGAGAGTGAGAGAGAGAGAGAGAGAGAGAGAGAGAGAGAGAGAGAGAGAAAGAGACAGAGAGAGACAGAGACAGAGAGACAGAGACAGAGAGAGGACAGCAGCACAATTAGACCCAACCAAATCATGAGAAAACAAAAAGATAATTACTTGACACATTGGAAAGAATTAACAAAAAAACAGAGCAAACTAGAATGCTATTTGGCCCTACACAGAGAGTACACAGTGGCAGAATACCTGACCACTGTGACTGACCCAAAATTAAGGAAAGCTTTGACTATGTACAGACTCAGTGAGCATAGCCTTGCTATTGAGAAAGGCCGCCGTAGGCAGACATGGCTCTCAAGAGAAGACAGGCTATGTGCTCACTGCCCACAAAATGAGGTGGAAACTGAGCTGCACTTCCTAACCTCCTGCCCAATGTATGACCATATTAGAGAGACATATTTCCCTCAGATTACACAGATCCACAAAGAATACGAAAACAAATCCAATTTTGATAAACTCCCATATCTACTGGGTGAAATTCCACAGTGTGCCATCACAGCAGCAAGATTTGTGACCTGTTGCCACGAGAAAAGTGCAACCAGTGAAGAACACACACCATTGTAAATATAACCCATATTTATGCTTATTTATTTTATCTTGTGTCCTTTAACCATTTGTACATTGTTAAAACACTGTATATATATATATGACATTTGTAATGTCTTTATTGTTTTGAAACTTCTGTATGTGTAAGGTTTACTGTTAATTTTTATTGTTTATTTAACTTTATATATTCACTTTATATATTATCTACCTCACTTGCTTTGGCACATGCCAATAAAGCCCTTGAATTGAATTGAATTGAATTGAATTGAGAGAGACAGACACAGAGACAGAGAGAGAGAGAGAGAGAGAGAGAGAGCGAGAGAGAGAGAGAGAGAGAGAGAGAGAGAGAGAGACAGAGACAGAGACAGAGACAGAGACAGAGACAGAGAGAGACAGAGACAGAGAGAGACAGAGACAGAGACAGAGACAGAGAGAGAGAGACAGAGACAGAGACAGAGACAGAGACAGAGAGAGACAGATACAGAGACAGAGAGAGACAGAGAGAGAGAGAGAGAAATACAGAAAAAAAGAAGGAATGTGTATGGATAAACCACTTCTCCAATCTTTTCGGGACATATAAGAAAGAACCAAGAGCAAAAATATATACATGATAATTTACAAAATGTACAACTAGCTATTAAAGACTACCAGAAGCCACTGGATTCTCCAATTACATTGGATGAGCTACAGGACAAAATAAAAACCCTCCAACCCAAAACGTTGGTGTTGATTGTATACTAAACAAAATGCTCAAATATACAGGCCACAAATTCAAGTGGACTATTCTTAAACTCTTCAACATTATCCTCAACTCTGGTGTCTTCCCTAATACTTGGAACCACGGCCCAATCAACCCAATCCACAAAAGTGAAGACAAATCTGACCCCAATAATTACAGTGGAATATGGGTCAGCAGAAAACTCTGAAAAATCCCCAGGAGTATCATCAACAGAAGACTCAGACATTTCCTCAGTGAAAACAATGTCCTGAGCAAATGTCAAATTGGCTTCTTACCAAAATACCATACGACAGACCATGTGTACACCCTGCACACAATTGTTGACAAACAATCAAAGCAAAACAAAAGCAAACAAAAGTCTTCTCATGCTTTGTAGATTTCAAAAAAGTGTTATACTCAATTTGGCAACAGGGTCTGCTATACAAATTGATGGAAATCAGTGTTGGGGGGGGAAGTATATAACATTATAAAATCAATGTACACAAACAAGTGTGCAGTAAAAATTGGCAATAAACACACCGATTTCTTTCCCCAGGGCCGTGGGCTGAGACTGGGATGCAGCTTGAGCCCCATCCTCTTCAACATATATATCAATGAATTGGAGAGGGCACTAGAACAGGCCTCACCCTACTGAACTCAGAAATCAAATGTCTACTGTTTGCAGATGATCTGGTGCTTCTGTCCCCAACCAAGGAGGGCCTACTGCAGCACCTAGATCTTCTGCACAGATTCTGTCAGACTTGGGCCCTGACAGTGAGTCTCAATAAGACAAATAATGCTGTTCCAAAAAAGGTCCAGTAGCAAAGACAGCAAATACAAATTCTATCTAGACACTGTTGCCCTAGAGCACACAAATAATTACACCTACCTCAGCCTAAACATCAACACCACAGGTAACTTCCATAAGGCTGTGAGCGATCTTTGCAAGAAGGGCCTTCTATGCCATCCAAAGGAATATAAAACTCAACATCCCAATTAGGATCTGGCAAAAAATACTTAAAGCAGTTATCGAACCCATTGCCTTTTATGGTTGTAAGGTTTGGGGTCCACTCACCAACCAAGAATTCACAAAATGGGACCAACACCTAATTGAGAGATTGCCTGCAGAATTCTGCAAAAAATATACTTTGTGTGCAACGCAAAACCTCCAAAAATGCATGCAGATCAGATTTAGGACTATAGCCACTAGTTATCAACATCCAGAAAAGAGCTGTTCAATTCTACAACCACCTAAAAGGAAGCAATGCCCACACATTCCACCACAAAGCCCTCACTTACAGAGAGATAAACCTAGAGAAGAGTCCTTTAAGCCAGCTGGTCCTGGGGCTCTGTTCACAAACACAAACAGACCCCAGGATAGAAACACATTTAGACACAACCAAATGATAAGAAAGCAAAATGATAACTATTTGGTACAATGGAAAGAATCAAACAAAAAAACGGAGCAAATTGTAATGCTATCTGGCCCTAAACAGAGAGTACACAGTGGCAGAATACCTGACCCCTGTGACTGACCCCAAACTAAGAAAATCATTGACTATGTACAGACTCAGTGAGCATAACCTTACCATTGAGAGAAGCCGCCATAGGAAGACAAACTATTTGCCCACTCTCCTCAAATTGAGGTGGAGACTGAGCTGCACTTTCTAACTTCCTGTCAAATGTATGACCACATTAGAGACACATATTTCTCACAGGTCACACAGACCAACAAAGAATTTGAAAATAAATCAAACATTGATAAACTCCCATATCTGTTAGGCGAAATACTGCAGTGTGCAATCACAGCAGAAAGATTTGTGGCCCGTTTCCATGAGAAAGGGGCAACCAGTGGAGTACAAACAACATTGTAAATACAGCCTATATTTATCTGTTTATTTGTTCTCCCTTTCATAATTGAACTACTTGCACATTGTTACAACACCGTACATAGCCAATAATGTAACATTTGAAATGTCTACATTCTTTTAAAACGTTTGTTACTCATGTTCCCCTTGTTTGTTTCCCTTTTGTTAATTGTCTATTCCATTTGCTTTGGCAATGCAAACGTGTGTTTCCCATGCCAATAAAGCCCTTTGAATTCAATTGAGAGAGAGAGAGAAAGAGAGAGAGGTGGTTAAAGTGGTCAAATGATTACCTTGAGTCCCTTGGCTCTGTTGATTGCTCGAAGAGGCCTGAGCACTTTGAGTACCCTGAAAATCTTGACCACAGAGATAGCGCTGGAACTGAGAGTATAGGAGAAGCAGATACGAGTGTTGGAATGATCCACACAGCACTTTTCTTGTCTGACCTGCAGAGAGTGCTGTTACAGTATTATGTATATTTAACCATGGCCAATACTGTCCATTGACCTGGAAAGGAACGGCAGTTCATCATCCTTCCAATGTCCCTTTTAGGACAGAACCAATTCAATTCAAAATGTATTGTCTTTGCAAATGGGAAATGTATTGTGTAGCCAGAGTATGTATTTCGTAAGATACAAAAAATACAGTATACATAAAAATACGCGCGCACGCACACACACACACACACACACACACACACACACACACACACACACACACACACACACACACACACACACCGATAGCTGATCAAATCTTACATTCATCTGTATAGCTAGCTAACTAGCTTGTGATGGCCTTTGAGTCGATGGTCCACTAGTCTTGGTACAGTTGTTTTCAACCAACATTTACTTGGCGATACTTTCTTCATTCTTGATTCAGAAGACACCAGTGTCTTACAAACTTCTGTTCAGAGTTGCAACTGGAATCCAAAAAGCTGAGAATATTCAGAAAAATATGAACTGAAATGTCTGTGCTGCATAAGGAGCTTCCTTACCATTTCAGCTGCCAGACATCAGGCATTTCACAACAGCTTAGCAGGAACTAGTCATTTGTAAGCGAAACAGCCACATGTAGAATAAGGCGTCACACAGTGCGATCCAAACAACACAAACAAAGATTCACACATGTGAGAGGCCATTTCTCACTCTCTACAAAAAGTGAATTTAATATCTATTCTCTGGTTTCTGGAGTTCCAACTGCAAATGGAAACAGAAGTTTATGAGAATGACGAAGACAGTACCGCTAAGTAAAGGTTGGTTGAAAATGGTTGTACCATACTGTCAATGGGCCTCCTGCTCGACTTCAGGCACAAGCTTTTCAGCTATGTGCCTGAGGTCCGAGCCCACTTGGATAACATCCCGACAGGTACTCACTGGAGGAAGAAGGACGCGAGAGACACACTGACAACCAAAAGGTCCAGGAGGTTGAAGGCATTCCTACAGAAGGAACCAGGATGAAGGAACGCACCAAAAACCGTCACCTGGAGAGGGAGAAAAATCACAAGCGTTAAGAGGGATTCTAAATGCTATTTACACTGCCATGTGCACTCCCATATATGTTTATAGATAGACATAGATCTACTGCCTGAAGGAAAGATAGCCTATGCAGATCATTGTCAATTCACAATGAAGTAACATTCCAAAACGTAGTATGATCCCAAAAGTGCTTGACCCATTTCATCTGCATATCTGGTCACATTTTACCTTCAGTATGATTTCCACAGTGAATATGGAGGTGAACGCATAATCAGCGTAGCCAAGCATCTGAAGATATAGAAGATATCCTACGTCAGCATCATGGCAACAATTCAGAAACACTATTTGGTGGTGGAAAGGGAAAGGGGGGATACCTAGTCAGTAGTACAACTGAATGCATTCAACTGAAATGTGTCTTCTGCATTTAACCCAACCCCGGTGGGCATTGTAAGTAAGGTGAGTATGAGAACAGCAGTTTTGGTTGAAACCATTGAGCAGTGAGGGTAGATTTACGGTAGTTGAGTGAGAGTGTGAACGGTAGTTTTGAATGCCGGTTATAGACTATAGATGTTGATTGGGCGCTAGGTAGTGCTTGGTTGTGAGGGCGGGACTGACAGTTGGCTGAGTAGATATCGAGAGGGATTTATTTTTAAAATGTTGCCGTACGTTGTTCCTAAAGGAGTGAGCTCTGATTGGATCCTCAGCGGCCAGAGAAATACTACTGGCGATGATGAAGACGAGGATGAGGTTGGTGAAGTAGGAGTGGTGGATGAGGTTGTGACAGGCCACTCGGAGGCTGAAGGGAGAGGAGAGACGACGCAAGTGATATGGGTGCTCTGAAATGGCACACAATTCCCTATATAGTGCATTACTTTTGACCAGGGTCCATAGGGCTCCATGGCTTTGACTTACCAGTTTCTTTTTCCAAGAATGAAGAAGGAGCTCCCATCTGGAATGGGTTCAATCTTCTCTTTTGGAGCGGATTCAGGCTTCACAGGCATGATTCCTAGAGAGGGGAGTTGATCAGATCAGTCGATTTAGAGAGCAATCCATGTGTCACACAGTCTGACGAGAACCCTTCTGAGGTGTACGGAACGACACTTACCCTCCAGACCCTCGATGGCTCTCAACTCCTCATTCTCCTCCCAGTCATCCATCTCATTCTGCACAAGAAAAGAGCGAGCAAAAAAGAAATGCAAACATAAGATTCTCTTTTATTTTTAAAACACTGAGGAGCACAGACACTCCTTCTAAACCATTATCGGTTAGATAAGGGTAGCTGCTGTAGAAAATATTGTACTGTGTTGGTCCCCTGAAACAATATTTCGGTACATACCGCCGCATCTTCCTCTTTGTCTTCATCTTCGTCCCAGTCCTCTTCATCATCCTTTTTCTCTCTGCAAAACCATTAATTCACCACTTTGCTTTTGTCCACCGTCTACGTATTCTCCTCATTACTGATGCTACTTAGCTATGTCCAGTAATATAACCAGACCATCAAGTTATGTCTACTTATTCTCCTCATTACTGATGCTACTTAGCTATGTCCAGTAATATAACCAGACCATCAAGTTATGTCTACTTATTCTCCTCATTACTGATGCTACTTAGCTATGTCCAGTAATATAACCAGACCATCAAGTTATGTCTACTTATTCTCCTCATTACTGATGCTACTTAGCTATGTCCAGTAATATAACCAGACCATCAAGTTATGTCTACTTATTCTCCTCATTACTGATGCTACTTAGCTATGTCCAGTAATATAACCAGACCATCAAGTTATGTCTACTTATTCTCCTCATTACTGATGCTACTTAGCTATGTCCAGTAATATAACCAGACCATCAAGTTATGTCTACTTATTCTCCTCATTACTGATGCTACTTAGCTATGTCCAGTAATATAACCAGACCATCAAGTTATGTCTACTTATTCTCCTCATTACTGATTCTACTTAGCTATGTCCAGTAATATAACCAGACCATCAAGTTATGTCTACTTATTCTCCTCATTACTGATGCTACTTAGCTATGTCCAGTAATATAACCAGACCATCAAGTTATGTCTACTTATTCTCTTCATTACTGATGCTACTTAGCTATGTCCAGTAATATAACCAGACCATCAAGTTATGTCTACGTATTCTCCTCATTACTGATGCTACTTAGCTATGTCCAGTAATATAACCAGACCATCAAGTTATGTCTACTTATTCTCCTCATTACTGATGCTACTTAGCTATGTCCAGTAATATAACCAGACCATCAAGTTATGTCTACTTATTCTCCTCATTACTGATGCTACTTAGCTATGTCCAGTAATATAACCAGACCATCAAGTTATGTCTACTTATTCTCCTCATTACTGATGCTACTTAGCTATGTCCAGTAATATAACCAGACCATCAAGTTAAGTCTACTTATTCTCCTCATTACTGATGCTACTTAGCTATGTCCAGTAATATAACCAGACCATCAAGTTATGTCTACTTATTTTCCTCATTACTGATGCTACTTAGCTATGTCCAGTAATATAACCAGACCATCAAGTTATGTCTACTTATTCTCCTCATTACTGATGCTACTTAGCTATGTCCAGTAATATAACCAGACCATCAAGTTATGTCTACGTATTCTCCTCATTACTGATGCTACTTAGCTATGTCCAGTAATATAACCAGACCATCAAGTTATGTCTACTTATTCTCCTCATTACTGATGCTACTTAGCTCTGTCCAGTAATATAACCAGACCATCAAGTTATACATTTCATTCGTTTGGCTTCTGTGATACTTACTCTACTTGCTTTTTTCCACCATCGCCACCTGCCAAGTTGTCCACAGCGATAGCCAAGAAGACATTGAGCAGGATATCTAATCAAGAGATATCAAGGAATTGACCAAGAGCTTGACAACATCAGTGAATACCGATCTTATAGAGTACAGTCGGTATTGATAGAGGTTTGTGTACATTCAATGGCTTAGTAGGCCGTCATTGTAAATACAGTGCCTTGCGAAAGTATTCGGCCCCCTTGAACTTTGCGACCTTTTGCCACATTTCAGGCTTCAAACATAAAGATATAAAACTGTCTTTTTATTTTTTTTTGAAGAATCAACAACAAGTGGGACACAATCATGAAGTGGAACGACATTTATTAGATACTTCAAACTTTTTTAACAAATCAAAAACTGAAAAATTGGGCGTGCAAAATTATTCAGCCCCCTTAAGTTAATACTTTGTAGCACCACCTTTTGCTGCGATTACAGCTGTAAGTCGCTTGGGGTATGTCTCTATCAGTTTTGCACATCGAGAGACTGACATTTTTTCCCATTCCTCCTTGCAAAACAGCTCGAGCTCAGTGAGGTTGGATGGAGAGCATTTGTGAACAGCAGTTTTCAGTTCTTTCC